>NC_030440.2:8413288-8525788 GCF_001660625.3 Ictalurus punctatus
GGCGTGGTGCAGTGGCTGGGCATGGTGCGTGGGCGAGTGTGCGTAGGGTACCCATCAGGCTTTGCTCTGCTGGCACTGCAGTCTGAGGTGGCTCCTGTGAGCTTAGTGAGCCCCGCTGATCCTTCGCTTGCCTTCCTTGCTCAGCAACCACTGGATGCTCTTCATGCAATGGAGGTGGGTGCCAATGAGCTGCTGCTTTGCTTCAGCCAGCTTGGCGTATATGTGGACGGCCAAGGCCGCCGTTCACGCACCCAGGAGCTCATGTGGCCTGCTACACCACTCGCATGTAGTACGTATGCCTGTTTTGACTTTTTTTTCTCCTTTCTCTTTTAAGCTTTTTTCAGACAATTATCATTGACTAAATCGTCTGTGTATTTTCAGGCTCAAACTCCACTTACCTGACTGTGTACAGCGATTACGGGGTTGATGTATTTGATGTCCACACCACAGAGTGGGTCCAAACCATTTCATTAAGGAAGGTACGCATGTGGAATAAATCAGTAAATAATACTATATATATCTACGCACACACTCTCTCTCTCTCTCTCTCTCTCTCTACTGGTCAAAAGTTTAGACACACTCATTCTTTATTTTTATTATTTGTCCACATTTTAGAATAGTAATAGTCATCAAAAGTAACACAAATGGAACTATGGTAATTATGTTGTGATTAAAAAAAAAGACAGCAAAATAATTTTGTATTTTAGCATCTTCAAAGTAGACCCCCTTTTTGCTGAGAGTTTCCAGAAATGTATTCTTGGCATTCTCACCCTGAGATGCTTTTTAAACAGTATTAAAGGAGTTCCCACCTATGCTGGATGCTTATCGGCTGCTTTTCAGAATATTTCGCTCCAAGTCATCCATTTAAAAAAAATATTATTTTGTAAATAAAATGCTAGTTTTCTAATGAAAGAAATGAACATGTCGGCACGATTATATTTTTGTCTACAACACCGATTTCGAATATTTAATCATGCACCTTCAGATCAAAGGTTTTTAAGATCATAAGAAACATTTCAGTCGAGTGTCTCCAACCTTTTGACCGCGTGTGTGTTTATTAATGGAATGATTTTGCATTCAGTAACTTAAGTATTTAGTTCTGATGTGTCTCCTGTTCACTGTGGCTTGTCAGATCAGACCCCTGAATGTGGAGGGCAGTCTGAACTTACTGGGCTCAGAGCAGCCCCGCCTCATCTACTTCAGCAACAATGCTACAGGTACGTCCATTAACCTGCTCTCACTGTTGATTCATTACTCCAAATCTACACACAGAAAAAAAAGTCTGTAAGTGATGTGCTCTCTGATATTTCAGCAGGTATGTACAGTACATTAGCTGTCAACACTTCAGGCACACACTAGGTTAGAAGTTAGAGAGGTTAGAATTTTTGGCTCAAAATCTAAAGTTCAAGTACAGTTCAGTCAGTGTCAGTCTCGCATTTCCTTTCTCTGCTAGGAATGTTTGCTGGGTCTTACTCTCTGTGCCAGGTTTTCTCCCCCCCCAATTCATTTCTTCTCAGTCCTGGCAGATTACCCTGCTGATAATGGTACTTTTGTTCGGTAAACTGAAATGACCTCATTCATTGCACCACCTCCAGGCTGCTGGGCAGCGAGGCCCATGACTGCTTCACACACTGCCACTCTGAGCTGATTTCATGTATAGGTCATAAGGAAAAGCAAGCTTTTCACGATGAACGCTTATCTTGTATCTCACTTGTGTCAGACTGTTCTCTTTCTCTGGCCATGCTTTCATCTTTTGCTCATCTGTTGCTACAGAAGGGCGTGACCTGACTATACCGGAGACCTCAGATAATATTAAGAAACTGATGGTGAGGACACGCAGCAAGAGAAAGTTCCTCTTCAAGGTTCCTGAAGAAGAGCGGCTACAGCAGAGGAGGTGAGCGGCCCTGGCCTTCCGGTGACGTGCTGACCATTTCATCAACTTATCCATTAGAGCCTTTCTGTAATTATCTGCTGTGTCATCGTCTGACAGGGAGATGCTGAGGGACCCAGAAATGAGGTCCAAGCTGATCTCCAACCCGACGAATTTCAACCACGTAGCCCATATGGGTCCAGGAGACGGGATGCAAGTTCTCATGGACCTGCCTCTGGTAATGGCCTTATGCTCAAAGCTAAGACACAAGGGGCCTCCTAATGTTGGAGACGAAACAACCCAGCACTTATAGCTAACAAAAAATGATCTTCAGCCTTCTATGATTTTGTAACTGTTAAATCATTTTACTGACAATTCGTAAATAATAGTTAGCCCCTTAAATCTCAGCACCATACCACGTAAAACCCACGCCATTATACTTTTCACTGTTTGAAATGAGATGTATATAATATCCAAGCTATGTGTGACTGTATCTGTATTGAGGGTAGCATTGTGCATTTCCAGAGATTTCATATCACCCTAACCTCCTTTTTCCTGTTATTTTACAACAGCACTCTGAACGCCGAATCCTTTCCTTTCTGATGTCCAGCCTCTTTGCCGCTCACGCTGTTTTCTATTTTCCTGTTTAGTATTAGCGTCCTCTCTCTTCCATCCTCCCCGTTTTTCCTCCTCCTCTCAAATTCACTCCTCCTCTTTTTCTCTCCCCTCCCGCTCTGTGGTTGGGGTGGAAGCAGTCGAGCGAGACTCCCTCCCCCTCTTCCTCTCGACACCACGCCCTGATCTCCCCTCCAACCAACTTTGAGCACGTCTATCACATGAGTCCTGCCTCTGCTGGGCTCTATCTGCAGAAAGAGGTTTCCTCCCAGCAGAGCCTGCCTCAGCTCTCCTCCTCTTCCTCCTCACCTTCCACCTCCTCCCTCGGAAGGGTAGGCTGGCAACCCTGCGCTCCCTCTCCCCATCTGTGCTCACCCTACCCCGTACTTTACTTTCCTCTCTCTCTCCTGCTATCCTCATATCATAAGGGCAGGTCCTTATTCCTGTCCTTCTCCCCTGTTTGTTGCTTTATGCCTGAATGCCGTGGTTCGTCCAGAGAGGTTGCTTGACTGCAGATGTTTGCGCTTGTTTACTTACATGGATGAGCTGTTTTGCTTTTCGTTTGTAAGCAGGTCATGATCTAAATGAACTACCAGGCAGAGAGATATAAAGAGAGCCTGGCTAGAGATCATTTTTAAGGCACATATATTATACATTGGGTGTCATTTATCAATCTTTTAGTAAAATTGTTTGTCAAGTTTTTTTGTGGACCAAACCAAACACCAAGCACTCTCGAGGTACAGCTGATTTACATTTAGTGACGCCCACAAAACTCCTTAAAAGGCAAGCTCACAGAGTGCTAAATTGACTAAATGTTGTTTCGTAAGCACAGCATACAACAAATTTTACTCTAATGCAGCTCAACCATTGCAGTGCTTCAGCTACCACAGTCACCCTCGATTTTTTATTTATTTATTTATTTATTTATTTATTTTTTAAATAGGGTGCTATTTCTTTTGTGCTCATTTGAATTGCTGGACTTATTTAGTCTATTTATGGAAATTTATGGAATATTGTTTTTACAATGCTTTCTTTCACCTCATTCAGATGAAATGAGTTTCACAAAATTTTCATTAAATTTGGGCATGCAGCTGAAATAAATAAACAATATAAGGTTGACTACGTAAACTGCGTATAAAATTGCGGTAACTCGAAGCCGCTTGTACAGTTGGAAGCCTATCGGTCGAGGTTTACATTAGTGAGCCTCAAAGTAAAAACTCAGGAACTCAGGTTCCCCCCCCCCCCCCCCCCCCCCTAATTAAGAGGATTCCCGTGAATGTTGTGAATTTCTTGTGTAAATGCCACGACAAACAATTTCCGAAAAAATTTGTTCATACACCACTTGATAAATGAGGCCCACTGTGTGTATTTCTGAAGTGAAAATATTTAGAAGCAAGTTATAGTCTAAATGCATAGTGGTTTTTTTTGTTGTCGTTGTTGCTGGGGTTTTTTGTTTGTTTTGTTTTATTTTTGTGGTTGACTGACTCGCTGTGCTCACTACTACAGAGCGTGATGCCTTCTTCTCAGGATGACTTGACCAAGGACAAACCACGTCCTCTTTCTAGTATTTCAAGGCAAACGAGGAGTAAGACCCACATCACACGCACTGCCTCAGGTTAGTAGTCCCCGCCCTGTCCCTGTCCCCACAACCAGACACGAAAAAAATATATTGCTTCGGATTTCCGAGACTGCTTTGTAATACCGAATGTCAACATGTGTGTTTATTTTCTAAGGGGGTGGTGAATTCATAGGAGCGGGGTCATCTCGCAATATCTCGGATCCTGATCAGGACTTTGAAAGAGAGGTAAAGTGTTGAAAATCTGCCCTGTGAATGTATCAAATGACTTCCTTTTCAGTAAGGTTGGACACTAGATGATTCATTGCAACTTTTAGGAGGTTTGATCATGTGTTAGCGTCAGGCGATGTCAGACCACAGAGTTTTCTGGGCAGTAATAATCAGCCCAGTTCTGCAGAACCGCAGATCCTCAGACTGTGCTGCCTAATCACTGACCACTATTACAAAACAGGAGCTTTTTTTTTTTTAATTTTATAAAATGCATAGTCACTCTAGGTGTGCGCCAAATCGCATACTTCTGCACAATTCTACACAATTTTTTTTGTAGTACAAGTTCAGGTGGCTTTATTGTCACTTCAACCATATACAGCTGGTAGAGTACACAATGAAACGAAACAACGTTCCTCCATGTCCATGGTGCTACACACTAACCACATGAGACGACATAGAACTAAATAAACCTACACATTTCTACATAAAGTGTATGTGGACAGTACAGTACTACTAAAACAAGACAGTAGGCACAGTAGTAGACAATAGCGCCGACCAATACACAGTTTTAGTGTGGAAGTGTCTGATATAACAGGTAGTGCAAAAGATAGGTACCAAAGAGTAACAATATAATGTAATTTATATAAATGGTGTGAGTAGTGTGTTCATACTGAAAGGTCATGTTGGGCATAAAAGGACATAAACAGTCAAATTTTCATTGACTCTGGGTATTGTGCTAAAGCTACGTCATTTACCATCGGAGTGGGAAACGGCTTATACTACCGGTCAGTAAAAAAAAACGTTAGTGTTCCATTTGAGACGATACTACCTTTCTAAAATGTATACACTGGACGCTAGAGTGCATAGTGTATACTTGTGTCATTTGCAGCATGAGTTGTATCTTAAGTCTTTGTCACACTTTTTCTGTCTCTGCAGCCTGACTCGGACTCCACCAAACACTCCACCCCATCCAACAGCTCGAACCCGAGCAGCCCTCCGAGCCCCAACTCACCCCACCGCAGTCAGCTTACTCTGGATGGCTTGGAACACACCCTGGATGGCTGAGAGCGAAACACAGCTCACAATCCACACAAACACCTCTTCACTTTATCATACTGTTCCTACCATTCCCTTCCGCTCAGTTAGAACTTGCTACAAAGTGCCAAGACTCAAAAGTGTCATCATCTTCAGTCCATTACTCTCCCTAACGTGATGGACAACAAAAATGCTCATTCCTGCTGGATGCTGTGCGAGAACATATCCCCTGAACAGAGCTGGGAAACTGCGTCACAGTCAGAAAGTCACGGCATCTCGATGAAAACCTGAGCTCCTGCTGTGTCTGGTCAGAGGAAGTGTGTCAAATACTCCCCCTGTTGGAGCGTTTGAAGCAGTATAGCTAGCAGGGTGTAATAATGCTTATTATAATTTTTTTAATTCTCAGTTTCATGTCATGCTCATGTGAGGGTTTTTTTTTGTTTTGTTTTTTAAGATCAAATTAAACTCACAGAAAATCAGAGGCTCACATTAAAAAAAAAATCATGCTCTGATGATGAGAATTTCTTAAAAAGACTGCTTTTGCAATTTTTAAAGTGTATAAAATTTCAGTGGACGTGTTCACTCATCACGTGATGGTGATCGGAAGAAACTCTTTATGACTCTGGAGACCACGGATGAGACATCCTTTATTTCATTTGGCCCAGTAACAAAAAAACAAACAAAAACAAAATGCCTTTTTGCTGTTTTTTTGATCACTGACACCTCTCTCTGTATCTCGTCTGATTAGTTATCAGACTGCGGGGATTTTACGCCAAACCTGTGGGCACTTTTATGATGGGTTTTTTTTGTTTGTTTTGTTTTGTTTTGTTTTTTTTCGTTTTTTTTTTTTTTTTGGGGGGGGGGGGGGGGGGGGGTGTTCAACTCTGCATTTTCAGCCAGCTTTTGTAATATTCATGTTTTAACCTAGATGTTTGACACGAAAAGATTTAGCTGGTGGAACACTGCTCATAAACAATAAAAAAAAAAAAAAAAAGAAAAAATAAAGTGAACAGAAACAAGACTTTACATATAGATAAGTGTTTTAACAAAAGAAATGGCACACAGCTAAAGGACCACATTATTCATAGGATTTTAATAGTTGTTCTGAAACTGCTGCTGCTGCTTTTGTGTGCTTTATAAAGAAATAAATATGTGATAAGTTTCTCATCATAGCCATGCTCAGTCCCCAGTTTTTACGCTGTTGCATTATGGACCATCTACAAACCATTGTGTGCGAGCCTCTCGAAGTGATTATGTGGGTTTGGGAATTGGACGAGGACTGACACGAGCTCCAGACATGACTGGTGTATCCTTTTTTTTTTTTTTTTTTTCTTTTTTTTTTTTTTCTTTTTTCTCTCTTCCCCCAGTAGTGTGCCTTCAGTTCCCCAACACATTGTCAACTAAAGCATTTCAGTCTTTTTTTTTTTTTTTTAAAGTCCGGTTAATTGTTTTATTTTGTGTCCTTCCCATAAAAACACTGTATAAAACTTGCACACGAATATGTTTTAGAGTCCAAGATTTTTTTGTGTGTGTGTGTTGGTGGTGATCTCTGTTCCTCCTTCCCCCACCCCTCCACCTGACTTCTAAAAACAGGACTTTATCCTCAAAACACTACTGCTTTTGCTTCAGAAGGAAAAAAAATCACAACATAAAATCTTTGTAATTATTGAATTGTTAGTCTCATAAATCTGAACAAACAATAAAAGAGTACCTGTGACACTTTTGTTGTCAAACTAGTGTGTAAGAAGCAACTATTACAGGGTTTTGTGCTCAATTCAAATCTCTTGACGTCGTCGTTTCTATACAACGGTCCATGTTTTGTCTGAGGGTTGTGCGAAGACTTTTTGACTATTATCTGAAACACAATCTATTCTGTAGTCTGATTAGGAAGGAAAGAGATTCGTGCTCGGAATTAAAAACACTTTAAGCAGCTCAGGGTCCCTTTTATAGGCCCCTTTTAAGTTCAGGATATTCAGTCCCCTCTGAAAGTATTGGAACAACAGGGCCCATTCTCTTTGTTTTCGTGATGCATTGAAGACATTTGGGTTTGCGATCAGAAGATGAATGAGACGACAGATCAGAATTTCAGCTTTCATTTCCTGATATTTACATCTAGATGTTTTAAACAACTTAGAACATGACATTTTTGGTGGCAGAGCATGCAATTTATAGGTGTGCAAAAGTATTATATTGGAATAGGTAGTCTTAAAGTAAATAACACTTAATATTTGGATGCATATCCCTTGCTTGCAATAATGGCATCATGCTGGTGACCCAAACTGGTGCATTCTTCTTTTGTGATTCTTTTCCAGGCTTGTACCACAGATTCTTCCGGTTGTTGTTTGTTTCGGGGGGGGTTTCTCCCTTCAGTCTCCTCTTCAGAAGGTGAAAAGCTGCTCACTTGGGTTAAGTTCTGGTGATTGACTTGGCCAGTCATAAACCTTGCACTTTTTCCACCTGATGAAGTCCTTAGTTGTGTTGGTAGTGTGTTTTTAGCGCATTGTGTTGCTGCATGATGAAGTTCCTCCCGATTAGACTGGATGCATTTCTCTGTAAATTGGACGACAGATTGTTTCTGTAGACTTCTGAACCTACCGGTTCAAATATCAATCAGGTGTTCAAGTATTTTTGATCACTTGAAAAAAATGGGTGGGTTCAAACAAAAAGGTACCATGTTCTAAGTTAGGTAATGCGTCTAGTTGTAAATATCAGAAAATATGAAAGCTGATTCTGATCTGTGATCTCATATTCATCTTTAGATCTCAAACTCAAATGTCTTCCATGTATTGCGAAAACAATAGAATGGGCCCTGCTGTTCCGATACTTTCGGAGGGGACTTTACACTTTGGCTAGATTAAAGTATTACCTGTGTGAGATTTTTCTGCATATTAAGGTGGGAATATGAGTTTTTTGCCAAATAATTTCAGTTATGAGCCTCTTTCATCTCATACTAAGCTCGTTCAGAATACATTTCCGAATTTTACATTTGTGGATTCTGAATCGAGAATAGTTCTGTTTATACCACAGCACTGTCGAATGCTTGATTCTGATTGGTCACAAGGTGTTGATTTTAATTTTCTATAACAGCAGCTTTGACAGCAACCGTTCTGGTTTTTATTCAAATCACAGGTGATATTAGTGCTCTTCTTTTAATACATTATGATTTCTATAGTAATAACAGGCACCTGTATGGAGGACTCTCCACATAAACGTGTTAAAAACATGGGTAATCTTTTGAGAAGGTCAAGTGTTCTGCAAGGAGACATTTCTGTAGTGTTAGCATTTTGCTGTGCTTTTGTGGTGGTATGCGTTGTGGTTTCTCTGCATTTTCCGTTTTGTTTTTTTTTAATTAACTTCACCCGAGAGGAGAAACTGTTGTAACAGGATAGCAGGAACTAACTTGTTTCCAAAACAGTGAGACGCAGCTAAACAAATAAAATGTGACGTTCTATAATTTAATTACAAAAATGTAAATAATTAGTAATTTGCTGTGCTACACAAGAGGGAAAACACCACAGGACATGCTGTTATTGTAGAATAATCATCTCCAGGGCATCACACTATCCCATTAATGATTCCTCTAGAATAGCACACCCTGTAGTGTTTTATTCGTTACTTAGGAGATTCCCAACTCTTCTCGATCCCAACTCCCAATAGGGCTAACACTGAATACTGCTGCTAGGAATAAACAAACAAATTGCCCCCTCAGTTTGGAATTGCTATGCAGGAGCGTTTTGATTTACTATTGTTCTTGTATGTCAAACATTACATTTGCTGAAAATAAGTATGTAATAAGCACAGGGGGTCTTTATTATCATGTAAAAAGCAAAAACAAAACATAGTTATAATAGGAGTAGTAGTAATAATAATAATACATTCATATCATAAATTTGCTTAATTTTCCTGGGTAGAAGAGATGTACTCTTAACTTTTTCTATTTTATTTTGGGATCTTCTTTTTAAAGAATCGTGAAATTCAAATAAATACCAAATAGCCTGATTAGCTGATGTGACTCTGGATTTGTGTATATGGAATTTCCCAAAAAGTGTTAATGGTTTCACAATGTTATTTACTTCATGTGAATTTGTATCACAGGGTTAGAAACAAGGCAGTTACATCATTGAGCTTCACCTTATTCGGAAGGAAAAATCTGTTCCTACTTAGGGATGGTCTTCTGAACTGGGAGTTCAGCAAGTGATGTCAAATCAACATGGCTGCTCAAATCATCAACAGTAAACAACGTAGCACTTCTCGCCTTTAAATGTGTTCTACTAGAGTGTATAAGTGTGTGTGCATTAGATCAATAAACATACAGACATTAGCTTGTTAAATCTGACACTGTCTATACCGTTTGCTGTTTTGAGGAAAATGTACAGTCAGGTCTGTGATTTTTGCCTCTGTACACCACAACAATGAATCTAAAATGAAGCAATCAGGATGGGATTGAAGTCTAGACTTTCAGATTTAATTCATGGAGTTTAACAAAAAAAAAAATCGCATTAACGATTTAGGAATTGCAGCCATTTATTTACGAAGTCCCTCCATTTTCATAGGCTCAAAAGTAATTGGACAAACCAACAATCATAAATATTAGGAATATTTTTAATACTTGGCAAATCCTTTGCAGTCAATGGCTGCCTGAAATCTGGAGCCCATGGACATCACCAAATGCTGAATTTCCTCCCTTGAGATGCTTTGCCAGGATTTTACTACAGTTACTGCTTGTTTGTGGGTCTTTCTGCCTCCAGTTTTGTCTTCAGTAAATGTAAAGTATGCTCAATTGAGTTAAGGTTATAGCTTGTTGCTAACAAAAGGTGAACATGGAGGCATCCATGGTTTTTCCACCATGTTGTAACCCGAAAGCATCGAGCTAAAAATGGTGTAATTCCTACTCCCGTGGTACACTGTATGGCCAAAAGTATGTTGAAAAGTTCATATGAAGTTCTTCCACAAACTATTGCCACACATTGAGAAGTACACAATTGTATACAATGTCTTTCTATGTTACCTGCTGAAAATAACAACAAAAACATTCAGAATGTGTAATGTTTTAGTGGTTATAATGATAATTGTACTGGCTTTAATGGAAACTGTAATGGTCCCTGTTGGTCGCGACTGGTAATTTGTTACCTTCTTTTGGTGGCATGTTATGTCTAGTAGTTACCAGTAAGGACCAGTGGTTTAAATGATTGGCTGATGGTTTGTAATGGTGTTTGTAGTGGAAACCATTAGACTTTCTGTGATGGTTTCCATTGTTTTGTTTCAGCAAGGATGTACCTTTACAATTTCCCTTCACTGGAGCTAAAAGGTCCAGACTATGAGTTCCAGCATGACAATGCCCCTGTGCACAAAGAGAGCTCCATGAAGACATATTTTGCCAAGATTGAGGTGGAAGAACTCGAGTGTCCTGCACAGATCCCTGACCTCAACCCCACTGAACACCTTTAGGATGAACTGGAGCACTGACTGCACCCCAGACCTCCTCACCCTACACCAGTGTCTAATGCTCCTGTGGCTGAATTAACAAACTCTCACAGCCACACTCCAAAATCTAGTGGAAAGCCTTCCCAGAAGAGTGCAGGTTATTATAACATCAAAGAGGGGAATAAATCAGGAATGTTAAATAAGCACATATACGTGTGCTGGTTTGGTCAGGAAACGTTTATTATATACATTCTTAGGCGGACTTTTATTTTGACAAACTTCTGACGTAATGCTACCCGGAAGTCAAGAAAACTGACGTTTATGTCTCTGATTTCGCATCGTTATCTCCAAGGTAAGGCAGCTCGGATGTAGTGTTTGTATCATTGTCATGTAGTGAGGCAGTAAGAGATGTTTTTGTTGTAATGTTACCTGCTGAAAGGGTTGAGGTGCGGATTTGTTAGTACTATCTTCAGCTAAAAGCTCAATTTGAAAAAGACATGACAGCCGGAAGCAGGCAGCCCTCCCCCTGTTATAGCGTTGTCCATGTAGGTAAGGAACTGTGAGTGGTGTTTATTATAATAACTGGTTACAGTTTTGTGCTTGTAGATGAGCCGAGCTAAACCGGAAGACGATGAATACTGGAACAGCTCCAAATTCAAAGCTTTCACCTTTGAGGACGATGACGATGAATTTACCAAGGTGAGCTGAATGAATGAGGGACATCTCACCCCCATTCTCCAGAGTTCAGGGGTGTGGACATGAGTTTTCTGTCGAATGCTAGCAAAAGATGTTTGCTTTATTCCAGAAAACAACGACCATCTCTCTGTTCCTCACGTTTGGACACACCGTACTGTGTATCTGTTGATAAACAGAGTCAAGGATGTTATATGAGCTTCATAAAAGCTTATCCATGGCTTATTGTTGGCTTTGGCACTGCAGTTACAATCCAATATTTGGGCAAACCTACAGTGGGTACGGTACGCCTTTTAATTTTTGCAGGCTTTATTGTGTTGTATTATTATAATAATAATAATAATAATAATAATAATAATAAATATAATCAGTGTACCTTTTCGACTCTAATGACAAAGAGAAAAACACTGTTTACATGAACTATTACAGCTTTGAGTCTTTTGGGTAAGTGGTGTACACTTGGATTTGGGTTGTTTTGCTCTTCCTGGAAGATTTTCTCTCAATCACATTTGCTGAACTGGATGTGATCTGCCATCTTCAAGTCTCTTCACAAATGTTCTATGAGTTTCATATCTGGGCTTTAGCTGGGCCTCTCAAGGACATTCAGAGACTTGGCCCAAAGCCACTCTATTATTGTCTTGGTTTCATGTTTTGTGTGCTTTGGGCAGTCTGGAGCAAGGACCTTGCTATTTTTTGGTTTTATTCATCCTTCCCTCAATTCTGACCAGTCTCCCCATCCCTGCCAATGAAAAGCAACCCCATAGCATGATGCTGCCACCACCATGCTTCAGGAAACCTGACCATCACACCCATATGTACTATTCCAGATTTATTCCCCCTTTGCTCTTACAGTAATCGGTCCCTCCAGGATTTTGCTATCACAGAAATGAATGCAAAATCAAGCACACAAAAAAAGTTTGTCAAAATGACGTTAGCTTTTCAGCAGATTTGGGCCAAGATGCGTCAAAAGCCAACTTCAATTCATGTACATTGAACATCAGTACACTTAAAAGGTCTCATTTGCCAACAGACATCATTGTGCAAAAAAATCCAGAAGAAGCTTAGCAAGTTGCATCGCAAATTTGTTAAAAAGCCACAGCAAAATCAAGCATTTTTGGCTACAACAATCACAATAAAATACTGTACAGACTGAATAACCTCCACTCTTCTTTGAAGGCTTTCATTCAGCTATAAGAACAGTAGTGAGGTCGGGACTGATGTAGAGTGAGGAGGTCTGGGGTAGAGTTGGTGTTCCAGTTCATCATAAAGGTGTTTAATGGGGTTGATGTCAGGGATATGTGCAGGACCCTCGAGTTCTTCCACTCCAACCTTCTCAAACCATGTCTCCAAATAGCTTGCTTTGTGCGCAGGGACATCGTCATGTTACAACTCTTAGTTTGGGCCTCTTAGTTCCATTGAAGGGAAATTGTAATGCTACAGCAAACAAAGACATCCTATACAATTGTGTGTTTCCAATTTTGTGGAAACAGCTTTGAGGAGAGAACACACCTGGGTGTGATGGTTAGCTGTCCACAAACTTTTGGCCATATTGTGTATTAGCCAGTTTATAAACAGGACCTGGTGTTCACCAGATGTAGTGCTTGAAGTTCAGCCCAAAAAGCTCAATATTTTTCCTCATGCTCTCAGAGTCCTTTTCAAAGCAAACAGGATGCACCTGTGCTCAGTTCGGTGTGCCCTAGCCAAAGGTCTGAAAACTCATCTAAAGGAGCTATTTTAGTTTTGATTTTTAATGCATAAAAAACAACTCTAAAACATGCTTTTGCTTTGTCATTATGGCGTATTGTGAGCAGATTAATGCCCAAAAATCTGCAAATAAAATGAATAACACAGTAAAGTGTGCAAAACTGAACTGAATACTTTCTGTACCCACTGGCTTTGTTTGGGGATCAGTACACAATCAGCCTGATCTCTGGAGTTGCTAATTATTAAAGAGGACAATGAACATTTTATTTGTAATTTAATTCTTTTTCTTGCAAAGCATTATATTCACAAATGTAACATGATCAATACTAACACGCCCCCCCAACACTTACTAAAATTACAACGTCATGCAGCAAAAAAGCTGTTCATGAATTTCCGAATTTGTGCTTTGGATATTGTGTATTTATTTATACATCTAAATTATTTCTTTACTTTTGAAATATATTAATTTTCCATGTGTTGACTGATTTTATTTGTTTAGCTGAAAGAATCCAAGCGTGCAGTGAACAGCATCCTGGTCGACGACGACGACGATGATGACGTTGAGAAGGTCAGCTGGAGTGGCGAGCCTATTGGAAGTAAGATAAAACTCACACCCATAACTTCCAGCTCTTTCCACAGAATACCTTTGACTTTGGTCTTTACTTTGGACTTTTGTTTGCTGTTGAACGTCAGGTATCTCCTGGTCTGTCAATGAGACGGCCTCCAGTATCCGCACAGGTGGAGAGCAGAGCTTTCCAAAAATCAACACGGCCCCCTCGTTACCCAAACAAGGCTCTGTATACTCCTTAAGTTCTTTGTTCAGAGGTGAGTATCAGATCATATGTTGCATTTCCTATGTGTGTGTGTGTGTGTGTTTAAATGCTCTCTATTTTTTTTACCCTATTTATCATTTTTTTAATTCTGTTTCTTTCTCATCAGCAAAGAGCAAGCCTTCATTTTCTGAATGTAAGTTCAAACACACAAGCATCATTAAGACTGAGTATTGTAATATAGAGGTGTTGCGCACAGCATGCTGAGGTCCGTTTCTGCTTTTTAGCTTTTGACACGTCTGCTAGAGTATACGCGCCAGTATTGCGCAGACCCAAGTCCGAGTGTCAGGACTATGTGAGTGATCGGAGCCCTGAAGAGACCATAAGGAGGATGCGGAAAGGAAAGGTAAGGGGTAATGTTCAATGAACTCCCCTGTCCTCCCCCAGTGCGAGTATCATCCCCCTAAACCACCCCCACCATTTCCCAAAGCACTGTTGAATTCTTGGATCTGATTGGTCAGAAGAAGTTGATTTAATTTTCTAGAACAGCAGCTCTGACAGTAGTGCCAGCAGTAATTCAAATCACAGGTACAGTATCTTATATAGGTCTGCACTCATTCCAATTTGTCATAGTTTCTTTAGTAACAGTTAGTTCAAAAGGGAGTTGTATGGTGGACGCTCCACATAATCTAAGGCTAATAATAAATGGATTCACAATTGTTTAACAAATAGTAACACATTCTTTGGCAAAGCTTTTTGTGTAAGGTATCACCCACAACTCCTTGTGCGAGGGAGGTGGCGTTTTCTCATGGTTTGCTTCACTGAATGCAACCTTTAGTATTTAAGTGTGAGAATTGAAATGTTAAGCACTAACCAGAGTTTTTTATTGTCACATTAAAAAAAAGCTGAAATGCAAAGAGAAGTTTGTTTAGCGTGACAGTGTAACTAGGTAACAGCGATCTCATCCTTTACACGACATGTTAGTATGTCCCAATACTTGAATACTCTTTTAATACACACTCAAAAGTATGTACTTTGTTTTCATCAAAAGAGTGCATATTTTTAGTGCATAGTATAAGTAGGCGAATTGAGACGGAGCACATGTTTTTATTTTCGTCATATACAGGGTAAGTTCCCTGTGAGAGCTGGCCATAGTTATAAAGAGCCGAAGTGAAATTGATGCTGATGATGATGATGCTGTATATTTGTGCAGGCATATTCCCTGGAAAGGTTTCGCTCATTACAGGACAAATTGCTGCTGCTGGATGAAGCAGTCAGTGCTCATGATGGCAACGTCATCACTGCTGTGAGCATCTCATCCTGCTTTTCATCCACACTTTTGATTCAGCCTGATAATGATCATACATGCTGTGGGACCTAGTGCCTGGTCATTGATATGAATTGCTTTCTCCTCTTGTAGGTCTTAATATATTTAAAGAAATCATTAGATAAAGGTAGGCAGGTATTATTGATTTTATTTTTATTTATTTATTTTTTTTGTAATGGTTAATGCTTTTCATTTTTCATTCTTTTTTGATATGGTATGTTTTCAGAAATCCTCTTCCGAGAGTTAATGTTAAGGGAAATAGCTTTGCGGCATTATGTTCATTATCTGAAAGAAATGGGAGAGCAGAAGCCTTTGGTGGAGTTAATGAAGTAAGTGGACATTTTTTAACTTATTTCAACTCTTACTGATTAGTAGCTAGGTTGTTGATGTAAGACTAGTTAATGGCTTTTTGCCTGTATGTGTGTATGAAGCTGTATTTGTATAACTGCGTTTTTTACACTGTAATCAACTCTTATCAAATGACTTTGTAATAGGGCACTTGGCAGAACAGAGGATATGGCGGTAGGTGCCATCTGATTTTACCATCGACTTATTTCAAATCAGTTTTCACATTTTAACTTCCTTAATTGTTTCTTTTTTCCAAAAATGTAATGACAAATTGTATGATATGCAGCACTGAACCGCGTGTTTTATTTTGGGTTTTTTTAATACTCATAGTTGATGCAGTACAAGGAGCATATGAATATTAAAGACGAAGTTGAAAGGAGAGACTTCCTCAAAAAATCTCTTGGGTATATATAGTACAACAAATATGCAGTATAACTCATCTTTTGTAACGCTGATGTGAGGTGCTGACTGTCTCTCTTTATCTTGTTTGTTATTAGTCTTCCTTTTTCTCAAGACGATGCCACTCATGTGCAAGACCACTACACACTCCTGGAAAGACAGATCATCATAGAGGTGACCTTAACACACGGGAAACCTGTTGGTTTCACGAATTTTGCATAGCTAGATACACTCATTGAACACTTTCTTAGGAACACCCCAATACCTACACATTCATGCAATTATCTAATCAACCAATCGTATGGTAGCAGTGCAATGAACAAAATCATGCAGATACGGGCCAGCAGCTTCGGGTAACGTTCACATTAACTATCAGAATGGGGGAAAATGTGAGCTAAGTTTTGGCCATAGCATGATTGTCTGTGCCAGATGGGCTGGTTTGAATGTTTCTTTACCTGCTGATCTCCTGGGATTTTCACACACAACAGTCTCTAGAGATTACTCAGAATGGTGCAATGAAGAAAAAACATCCAGTGTGCCGCAGTCCTGCAGACGGAAATGCCTTGCTGATACGAGAGGTCGACGGAGAATGGCCAGACTTGTTGGAGCTGACAGAAAGGTTACAGTAACTCAGATAACCACTCTGTTCAACTGTGGTGAGTAGAAAAGCATCTCAGAATGCACAACAGCTAAACTGTGAGGTGGATGGGCTACAACAGCAGAAGACCACATTGGGTTCCTCTTCTGTCAGCCAAGAACAGAAAGCTGAGGCTGCAGTGGGCACAGACTCTCCAAATCCGGACAGTTGAAGACTGGAAAAATTTTGCCTGTTCTGATGAATCTCGATTTCTGCTGAGATCTCAGATGGTAGGATCAGAATTTAGTGCCAACAGCATGAATCCATGGACCCAACCTGCCTTGTGTTAACAATCCAGGCTGGTGGAGGTGGTCTGATGATGTGGGGAATGTCTACCACAGCCTATTTGAGTATTGTTGCTGACCAGGTGCATCCCTTCATAGCCTCAATTTACCATCTTGTAATGGCTACTTCCAGCATATTAATGCACCATATCACAAAGCAAAGTAATCTCAAACTGGTTAAATGACCATGAGTTCAGTGTTCTTCAGTGGCGTTCCCAGTCACCAGATCTGAATCCAGTAGAACACCTTTCATTCACAGCATGAAAGTGCACCTGAAAAATCTGCAGAACTGAGTGATGCAATCACATCAACATGGACCAGAATCTCAAAGGAATGTTTCCAACATCTTGTGTAAACCATGTCATGAAGAATTGAGGCTGTTTTGAGAGAAACCGGAGGCCGTACCTAGTATTAGTGTAGTGTTCCCAATAAAGTGCTCAGTGAGTGTATAATCCCATTAATATTTTATTTATGAGACTACATTCTGTGTGCTTTTTCTAGGCTAATGACAAGAAGGGTGAGGCAGAGATTTTTAAGAAGTTCCCCAGAAAAGCTTCCATCTTGAACATGCCCATTATCACCACTCTGTACTACTCCTGCTTCTACCACTATGGAGAGTCTGAGGTAAGCATATTTATGGTATTCATATTACAGCATTTCTAGCATTATGACAAACTTATTGTAGATATTTATATGCACATTTGAGAAGTTTTGGTGTTTGTTTTTATATGCAGGGTACATTCAGCAGTCCAGCTAACATCAGAAAAACTTTCAGAGTAAGTCCCACTCCATATTTCTCAAGCTAGATCACATTGCTGCAGTAAAGGTTTCACAATTGAAATCAGTTGTTTTTGTTTTTTTGCACTTGCACTGCCATACTGTTATGTTACTGTCACTGCTGTACTAACAGTGGACCAACAACCCAATGGTCACTAGTGGTCCTTTGGTAGTTTGTTTTTGTTGATTGATGAAGTAGAGCAGGGATATTAAAGTAAAATTTGTCTAGCTACATAAAAAAAGGTCCAGATTAGCAGCTAACATGATTGAATAATGACAGCAGTTCCCTTTTAATGCTGTTAACCATTAGTGATAAGTTCATAGCCATGAATAAGAGAAATCAGCTTAAACTTCTTACTCTGACCACATGAGACGACTGTTCTGATCTTGAATCGGAGAATAAACACACACTTTCCTGTCCACTTGTTTTTAATTGTTTGGTTTTTCCTCGACAATTTTCTTCTTCAACAGGCCATAAATTAATTTCAAAATCTATGTGAAAAGGTTTCCCTTTCATGATGAACTGCCTAAATAAATAAATAAATACATACATACATACATGCACGTGATTGGTGCAAGCCAAAACTGAGGATCTGCTACAGAAGATGTGATGGCTCATATTTTTAAGGTTTTTTTTTTTATATTTGTATTTTTTTTATTTTAAAAACCCCACTAAATTAGAGTGTACAGCCAGTTTATTTTACTTCATATATCAATCAGATACACTACAGTATTTTTTTAAGTGCTTGGTTAGTTCCCAGAAATTCTTTGCTAGGTCTTCATTCAGACCATTACTACCAGTTAATAACCTCTGATATAGTGCTGGGCTGATCGTCTGTGCATAAGCTACAATCAGTAGTTGTTTATCTGCAAAGTACATTTATATGTAAGTGAGCCTAATAAAGTGGCCAAAGATTACAGGTGCATGGCTGGTGTACCTAATGTACAAAAATGAAAATTAAATATTTGTGTCCGTCCTAAATGGATGGATATAATATATCAAGAACTACGTGTGTTGATGTTATGATGGGAATTATTGTCCACAGAATATTTTCTTTCGTTAGATTTCAGAAAAGCAGTACGTCCTTACAGCACTCGGAGCTCGGGCAAAATTGAAAAACTGGTTTGATGTGGACAGTTTATTCAACACCAAGAACTGGCTGGGATACACCAAGAAGAGATCCCCCATTGGCTTTCACCGAGTGGTGGATATCCTGCAAAAGAACAACGCTCCTGTTCAGGTACATCTCTTCAAGTGACAAGCCTCTCTCAGCAGGGGGTGCTGGTTAGCAAAGTCTGTTTACTAGTCTGTTTTTGCTTAACAGCTGTGGTTTACCAACACGTATATTACACCAGACTACTCACCTATAATCAGAGACATGTTATCAAATATTATGAACATTTGAACTGTTGGGGTTTGTGTATCTAGCTAAGTTATGAGCCAATTTGAATACAATGTTTTGGGTATTTTGGTGATCATGTTTATTTTTCTGTGCTTGATTGCACTCTCAACATGTAGCCTTCAGTGCATCAGTGTCTTAGTATGTGTAACATCGTTGTCTCAAGGTGTCGCATCGTTGTCTCTGTACGTGTCGCATCGTTGTCTCTCTGTATGTGTAACCGCCTTCTCGCTTTATTAGGTCTTGCAAGATTATGTGACCCTGATTGATGACCAAGAACTGAAGCTCAGTTTGGCGCAGAAGTATAAATGCCATGACGTTGTCATCAACGTGAGTGCAACCCTTTTGAAGTGTATATTGCATTATTCAGAGGTGAACAAATTATAAATTTATTATGGAGCCCAATATTTAATTTTATACCACAGCAGTTTGGACACCTCCTAACAATTTCTCATTCTTTAAAGAATGTGTCATACTTTTGATCTGTTTAGTTAGAGTTAATGGCTAAGACTGATAAGTGTTTACTTTTATGTAAATGTATTTGTAAGCCACACTGAACTACCAAGGTACCAAGCTGATGTCCTCAGATGCAGGCCACTTGAAAGAAACTGCTGGTCCACTTGGGTGCATGACAGAACTTGAACTACTTGTCGGCTTGATTTTTTTTCTCCATCAGTTACATTTCCATTAAATTAAGATTTGTTTTTTTATTTTATGTTTTTTATAAATAATAAATTTTGTTTAATACCCAGAAAAAAGTTCATTAAATAACTTACCTGAAATAATATGCTAAAGTCTGGGAACCAATCCAACAGTGTAACATGTATATGTATAGTTGAATAGGCAAAAAAATCTAGATACATTTAAACACGAAGACAACATGGAAGGACGTAACTTGAAACATAGCATGACCACGTTGAATATCTTGAATTGTATTGGTTGTTCAGACGCAACACTAACGAAATATATAAATACATATTTTAATTAGAAATTTTTTTTTTTTTCAGGGCAGTGGGGAAAAATGTGTGTAATTGAAATAAATAAGCTCTTTAAACTTATGAATATATGTATACAGAAGTATTATCTTCTTATAAAATGGCTGTAACCTGTCACAAATATATGATTGAAACATATACTTTTGTATGTGAATCTTTAGGATTAACACTTTAATTTGAAGGTGAAATTAGAGTGAGGTGATTTCAATCGATGGTATGACAATCAGGTGTGAGTGAGCGCCCTGTTTTATTTAAAGAACAGGGATCTGACGGAGTCTGATTTTCACAACACATGTTTGTAGAAGTATATCATGGCATGAACAAAGGAGATTTCTGAGGACCTCAGAAAAAGAGTTGTTGAAGCTCATCAGGCTGGAAAAGGTTACAAAACCATCTCTAAAGTATCTGGACTCTACCAATCCACAGTCAGATAAATTGTGTACAAATGGAGGAAATTCAAGACCATTGTTACCCTCCCCAGGAGTGATTAACCAAGAAAGATCACTCCAAGAGCAGAACATGTACTACTCTGTGAGGTCATAAAGGAACCCAGGGTAACATCTAAGCAACTAAAAGCTTCTTTCGCATTGACTAATGTTCATGAGTCCACCATCAGGAGAAGACTGAACAACAATGGTGTTCATGGCAGGGTGGCACGGAAAAAGCTACTGCTCTCTAAAAAGAACATTGCTGCCCCTCTGCAGTTTGCTAAAGATCATGTGGACAACCAAGAAGTGTTTTGTGGATAGATGAGAGTAAAATAGAATTTTTGGTTTAAATGAGAAGCATTATGTTTGGAGAAAGGAAAACACTGCATTCCAGCATAAGAACCTTCTCTCATCCGTGAAACATGGTGCTGGTAGTAGCATGGTTTGGGCCTGTTTTGTTGCATCTGGGCCAGGACAACTTGCCATCATTTATAGAACAATGAATTCTGAAGTATACCAGCGATTTCTAAAGGAAAATGTCAGGACATCTGTCGGTGGACTGAATCTCAAGAGAAAGTGGGTCATGCAGCAAGGCAATGACCCTAAACACACGAGTCGTTTTACCAAAGAATGGTTAAAGAAGAATAAAGTAAATGTTTTGGAATGGCCAAGTCAAAGCTTAATCCCAATAGACGTGTTGTGGAAAGACCTGAAGCAAGCAGTTCATTTGAGGAAACCCACCAACATCCCAGAGTTGAAGCTGTTCTGTACTGAGGAATGGGTTAAAATTCCTCAAAGCTGATGTGTAGGACTGATGGGGTTCACACCAGATACTGAAAGCTGGTGTGAACTGAAAGGTTCACATACTTTTGCTACTCACAGATATGATATTTTGGGTTCTCGTTATCTACTTTTAGGACTTATGTGAAAATCGTATGTTTTAGGTCATATTTATGCAGAAATATAGCAAATTCACAAACTTTCAAGCACTGCTGTAGCTCCTGTTATCACTTACATTATAGCAGCTATAAACTATAGTTTCCTCATCAGCCTCTCTTTGCACCTTGTCATTACAGAGAAACCACAAAACATGACGACTTTCCCATGTTACAGCTTTACCCCGAAGTTCCTATGTATTTGTCTGCCCCGATGAAATATTATTGACTATTTATTTATTTATTTATTCATTCATTCATTCATTCATTTATTTAGTTATTTATCTTTGTTTGTTTATTCTCCATCAGACATACAAAGACCTGAAAGACCGTCAGCAGCTGATTGTGTACCAGGGTAAAATGGAGCGAGGTTCACATGAGTACAGGAACATCGAGGAGCTCCTTAATAACATGGTAAGAGGAAACAGCATGAGAGTGAGTTTCAGGAATATGATAACCTGCATTTTTTTTTTTGTCTTCTTACCTTCTTACAGAGAGGGGGGAAAACGAAGCTAGTGTGGGAACAACTGTTTATTGCCATTATAACATTCAATGCAACTATAAATGGATAAAAAAGTATTATGTGTCATTCTTTAATAAATTAAAAATGGTCAGTGGCAAGTTGATGTGATGTAAGAAGAATAAAACATTTAAAGAAAATATTAACATACTTAGAAAAGAATTACAGAAGTAGTTGCTTCGGGACCTCAGTATTTAAAAGAAAAAAAAAAAAGAAATATAGTAATAACCATTTTATATTTGTGTTCACTGGGTGTGATTTCGTGCTTATAAATTCATTCTTCTAATATTAAGCCATCTTTCCTCCCTAACAGCAAATCCGATGGAAGAACTGACATTTGGATAGAAGAGATGTTTTATACAGACATTTTGATATGGTCATGATCAAAGCTTCAGCTGACAGCCAGTGCTTCAGAGGAGCTTCATAGGAAAGGCTGATGTGACTTCACCGACAAGTCAGAGAGTAGCCTGAGCTTTCAGCCACGGCGCGGTGAAGCCCAACAACCCGGCCATGGCAACTACGACACGTTTCATTTGCTTTGTCCTTGTAATTTACCATTTCCGTTTTAAAATTTATTTTCCTGGTTCCTTATGTATGTAGAGGTGCCATGTGCCCTTTTGCCAACAAAATCTGAAATGTACAAATACCAAACATTCCTAATCTACCCTACCTTTTGTCCATAAGTCAGTTGTCCTGATGAACTTATGTTTTATATTAAAAAAAGAGTGAAAATTAAAGTGTTTAATAAAAACCTTTTAAAATGGTCAATTGTTTGATATTTAATAAAGCACACATTTTACATTGCTTTTTATTTCAGGGTAACTCTCAGGGTAAAACTAAAAGATTCTTTAAAACAATGCCATACAGGAATTTTTTTTTTTTTTTTTTTCGGGTTATGTATGTAAGAGCCAGGTTAAAAAAAAAAAAAGTAAGAAGCTTCATCGATGAAACAACGGTGAAAGTGGACAAATGTTTTATTATTACTTATCAAGTTATTCTTATCGGGAATTGGTGGTGTTTGGGAGGATGTGCCTGTGAGACCACATGAGTGCCAATGGGTCAAAGTGTTGTCAACTTAATGACTTTATTATTAGATTTGGTGACTTTTTGAATCCTTTAGCAACCTTATTTCAGAAAAGAGTGTAGTGACTTTTTGAGCAGACATTAACCACTGTCCTGGACTCCATACAGCTCTCCGGCTACTGGTTATATAAGTTGAGAAAGCAGGTTCTTTCACTCCTCACCACTGTGTAAAGCCTGACTGAGTTGTACTTGTACAAGCCCATGTTCCCAACAACTGATCACTGATCACAAATGTCCTAGTGACCACTCACGATCACCAGTTTCCCACCTGGACAATACTTTGATCTTTGCTTTACACTCTTGTCCTGGCTATTATATATTCATCTTGAGTAATCACCTTATTCTGGTCGGGGTTATGGTGGGTCCAGAGCCAATCCCGGTAACACTGGCTGCAAGGTGGGAGAATTCACCATGAACAGGATGCTAATTCATTGCAGAGCACCATGCACGCATTCACATTCTCTCTCTCTCACACACACACACACACACACACACACACACACACACACACACACACACACACACACACACACACACACACACACACACACACACACACACACGTGGCCTTTAAGAATGCGTGTTTTTTTCGCTCTAAGAATTTAATTTAATTTGTTGTGCTTCACACAATAACCACCAGGTGGCGCATGGAACAGCATACTGTAGCTGAATACAGTACAATAAAAATGGAATGTGTGGTGGAATGGTTCACATAAAAATATGTTTCTAATTACAAGATTATGTAAAATATAAAGTTAGTGTAATTGAGTTTCGTAGTACAGGCACAATATCTATAGTAGTTAAGAAGATTTTGTATGTGTGTTAGGATAGTGCAGCAGTAAAATGCAGGTTTATTAAACCAAAGAATGAGGTTCCGGCCTCAGCTCAACTAGCTGTTTTTTTTTAAATGAGTGGGGGTTTTTTTCATTGTAGAAAGTTCATCAAGGTATATGTCAGTTTGAGCATCTGAATCGTGCTGAAGCACTTAATTCATCCAATTTATTCATCCTGGTCAGAGCCAGCTAAAGTTTAACTAGCTTACTATATGGATTAATTTAATAAGCAACGTTTACCTAATTTACTAATACATAGAAGTCTTTAAGCAAAGAGATATGAAAGTAAAAATCAGTAAAAATATGTACAAATACTAAACAAAAGTATGCTTTAAAAAAAAAAAAAAAAGTTGTACCCAAATTCAGTATAGACACAAAGTTTATATTTATACTTAAAAAATAAGTATGCATACTTAAAATTCTAGTATGCATACTAACATTTTAAGTATGCATGCCAAAATTTAAATATACATACTTCAACAATTCATTCAATCATCTACATGTTTGTCCTGGTCAGAGCCACGTTAATCTCACAAGTCAGACTTTTAGCTAAACCATTAAGTGGCATGTTTTCAAGAGATGAGAGGAAACTGTAGGAAACCCACACACACCCAGGAGGAACCATGAAACTCTGCAAAAGCGACCACAGTTCAGCATTGAACCAACAACACTTGGCAAATGAACTCATAGCACTACCCATTATGCCAACTCACCACTGCAGCTGGAGCCAGCTAAAGTTTAACTAGCTTACCGTATGGATTAATTACCTAAGCAATGTTGACCTAATTTACTGATACATAGAAGTCTTTAAGCAAAGAAATATGAAAATACAAATCAGTAACGATATGTACAAATACTAAACAATAAATATGCTAAATATGTATGCTTTTTAAAAGTTGTACACAAATTAAGTATAGACAAAGTTTATATGCATACTTAAAAAATAAGTATGCATACCAGAAGGAACAGTGAAACACTACAGAAGTGACCACAATTCAGCATTGAATCTGCAAGCCTTGGAACATGAAGTATTAACACTACCCATTATGCCAACTCACCACTGCAGTCATTCATCAAGCTTTAGATTTGTACTATTCCTTATATGTCAGTATATATAATAGAAGGTGTTATTTTTTTTAAGTATGCATACTTATTTTGTAAGTGTGCATAGTTGCATTTTAAGTATGCATGCCACAATTTTAATAAACATACTTAAAAATCAGATTGCAAAATAAATTCTGTATTCACACTTATGGGCGCTCGCCTACCTGCAAGTTTATGGACAGTGAGAGGAAACTGGAGAACCCATGTGTGATCATGGGGAGAACATGCAAAACTCCACACAGACAGTAACCCAAGCTCAGGATCTAACCCCAGGCCCTGGAGCTGTAAGCCAGGTCTTGGCTATTGTATTTACAATTTAAAAAAGTGCATTTCCCTTCCCTTCCAGAACCTTTTGCTTCATGTCTATTTCCCACCTGCTTACAACCACTGCTTATTTTTGTCTGTGTTCTGCGTTCTTAATACAAATTATACTAAAGGGTGTTCAAAAGTCTCCATACATAGGGGAATATGTTTGCCAGCACCACGTCGGTTGTGCTTTTGTCAGTGGATGTTTGTGGACATGCACTTCTTGGTCGTTCCGCAACACTTCCAGTCTTTTTGAATTTCTTAATAAGTTTGACAACAGTGTCGTGTGTGATGTTCTTGCCATGTTTATTTGTTTGTTAAAGTTTATTGCAACCTTATGACAGCTTCTGGATCCAGCCATGAGAATGATTTCAATACGTTCTTCGTTTGTCAAAGGAATTCTTAAATGCTATCTGAAAAAACATAATATAAAATATAATATAAACAATATATTAACAATAGGCGTGTCTAAAGTGTCCGTAGTGTATGAATGTGTGTGTGATTGTGCCCTGCGATGGACTGGCACCCTGTCCAGGGTATACCCCGCCTTGTGCCCGATGCTCCCTGGGATAGGCCGTGAGATCACCGGGATGTGCTGCTCCAGCTCTCAGCCTCTCACTGAACAGAGCAGACTCAGAGAGAGAGGTGTGAGTGCAGCGGGAAAGTAAGACCTCACGCTTGCAGGACAGTATTGCTAACATTTGGAAAGTTGCTAAGGTTTGTCCAAAAAGTCGCTTGATTTGTCGTTAGTCGCTTTTTTTGTGAAAAAAAAAGTCGCTAAAGGGGTCTGAAATGTCGCTAAATTGGTAACACTGATCTTCACTGACAGCTAGATAAAAGTCAGGTTAAAAACTCTGCCTCTCCCCAGCAAAAAGAAAATACAGAGGTAGAGGGAACGCGGGGTTTTTCATTTATGCACGTTCTATTTGAATAAAATACACTGAGTACCCAAATGATACCTTGTCTGTGTTTTTTTTGCTTCTTGAAAACAATTTGCACCCCCTTCCGATCTCTCCACACCCCCGTGTTGTGATAACAGGAACTAACTTGTCTCATGAATGTTCCACAATCCCAGCTGTAAAAAAAACAAAACAAAAAAAAACAATAGAAACCCTCATAGAATTTGTAATGGTTATAATGGGAATTGTATTGGTTTTAATATAACCTGTAATGGTTCCTGTGGGTCTCTACTAGTAGTTTGTTGCCTTAAATTGGAGGCATGTTATGTCTAGTGGATACCATTAAGGACCAGTAATGGTTTTAATGGTTAGCTCATGGTTAATGAGCTAACCATTTGTAGTGGAAAGCATTAGAATTTATGTGATTTTTTTAGCATGGATATTAATTATAATTTTAAACAGTTAAAAGCATGATGCAAATGAAAAAAATGTTTAGTATTGTTAAATTATTCCTTACTTAGACTTCTATTCTGATATATCTCAACCCCATTCAGTCTTAACAAAAGCTTTATTGTTCATGTAGCACGCTGTGATATGCAAATAATCATGTTGATTTAACTAATATGCAAATGAGTCTATGATGTCATCTAGTGATTTTTTTTTGGAGTGTACATTAGCTACTTCCCCCTGAATAGAGTAGGCAGCGTTGAATCCTCAGAGCTCAGATCAGACTGCAATGACACCACACTGCTCACACACAGTGCACATATGGGGTTTATAAACAGTTTACATATCCTAATTTTGTCTATAAATACTGCTGAGGTATGGGAGCTGCGGTTTTGTCTTCATTCAATGGTAAGTTTAATTTGTTTAAACCATTTTATTCCCTCTTCTTCTTCTTCTTCTTCTTTTCCTTCTTCTTCTTCTTCTTCTTTTTCCTGTGTGAGATATTGGTAATAGCATATTGTCTGAACCTTGGCATCAACTTGCCATGTTTATGTTAAACAATGCGTGGTATAATATGTACTTTCCTACTTCAAAAAGATTCATCTTGCTGTGTTTCCTTTAATCAGGCGTAAAAACAACACAAGTAGGCTACACACCGTCAGACTTGAGACAACAACATAAAATAAGCTGGTTGATTTTCTGAAGGTCTTCCTCTAATCCCAAAGTGACCATGTGTCTCTTATAACTACTCAAGAATAAGATTGCATATAAAGTTAGACATAAAACGCAATTTCTTCTGGGTTTTTTTTCTCTACCTGAGTGCTGCATGAAAGTCTTTAACTCTCTAACTCCTGAACAAAAAGGTTGCAGCAAAATATTTCAAATGTCATTCAGATAATCTCACTGGAACCCTTTTTGCCTTCACATGATGCGTGAATGGTTCCTAAGAGAACCCTAATGTAAATCAGAAGCCTCAAAGGTTCCTACACTCTTCAAGACAGGTTTCTACTACAAATACCATTACAAACCATCAGCTAACCATTAAAACCATTACCATTATCAGTCCTTAATGGTATCCACTAGACAAAACATGCCACCAGTAAAAGGCAACAAATTACCAGTAGAGACCCACGGGGACCATTACAGTTTCCATTAAGACCAATACAATTGCCAATATAATCACTAAAATCATTGCAAATTCTATGAAAGCCACAGAAGAAAGTGTTTTGTTGTTGTTGTTGTTTCCTAATGAACCTTTTGATTGAGGAGTCTTTAACCGTTTGGTTGTTGCCAAATTGATTATTCATCTTCAGTATCCACTTTATCCTGGTCACAAAGGATCTGTCCTGAGAACACTGCGTAGATGGCAGGCGTTCCACCACAGGAGGAGATGGCGTGTTTTTAGATGCTGTAGATGATAACTGGAACTAACCAGGAACCATCACAGAAATTCTAATGGTTTCCACTACAAATACCATTATAAAACATCAGCTAACCATTTAAACCATTACCATTACCAATATTGGTCCTTGATGATATTCACTAGACATAACATGCCACCAATAGAAGGCATGCTAAAAACAATCAGGGACTATTACAGTTTCCATTAAAACCAATATAATTCCTATTATAACCATTTAAACCACTGCAAATTCTATGAGGATTTTGTTTTTTTTGGGGGGGGGATGTCACAGAAGGAACTGTTGTTTTTGTTGTTGTTGTTGTTGTTGTTGTTGTTTTTGTTTCCTAATGAACCTTTTGCTTGAGGAGTCTTTAATTATTCTGTTGGGTAGAAGGCAGGTGTTCCACCAGGTGAAACCTCATTAAGTTTCCATTAAGTGGAAAGATCTTTGGGGGGAATTTTTCAGCTTGTGGTAACAATGGTTACATGCACCATAAGCAAGATTGTGGTCATTTTTAAGAGTGTAATGGAATCTTTTTTTTTCTTTTTTTGTTGCATTTACATTTATAGTTCATTGAGTGTGGGTGTTTGCTAATCAGGGCAGGTTGCAAGCTACATTTCCAAATAACACAATTCTTTATGACTCAAGTGCACAGTTTATTCTTCTTTCTATTTTACTCAATTAATCTACAAACACACACATTCTTGACGAGGAACTCATTCAAGAGCATGATCAGGACTACCCAGTGTCTCTCCAGTTTATGTCTGAGCTGAAATGCGAAACAGTTCATATCAACAAACTTGACAACATCATCGAATCAGACACTACTAACAGCAGGTTTCCTCATGTCCATCACTGCACCTGTCACTCATTTGTTTGAAGCCACTCTGTTAAGTGTGCCATCTGTTTCCTTTCTCATCCTTATTGTCTTTATGCTTTGTTCACATTTTTGCTCTGTTGCCGTATTTGTTCTTTAATATGGTTGAACTAGCTCTTTCTCTGAAATGCTTTTACCAAATACGCTCACAAATAAAAATACTGACATGTTTGTAATCTTCTGCTCCTCATTCCCTCCGCTCCTTCATGACTATAGAGACTATGCAAAGGACTGCCATGACTCAACCCACAGTGACTGTGATAAATGGGAATATAAGTGCAAGCTGTATGGTGCCTTATGATGAGGGTCGCATTCCACTCCTGGTGCTCTACATTGCCGTGCTGATTTTAGGGCTGCCGGCCAACATGGCCACCATCTATCTGACAATCCGAAAGGTACTGCACAACAATGTTCTGGCCATCTACCTGCTGAGCCTATCGCTAAGTGATTTCACCTACCTGTTGACGCTGCCTTGGTGGGCCATTTACGTGAGCAGGAGCCACCACTGGCCCTGGAGTTCTCTGGCATGCCAAGTCACGGGGTATATCTTCTTCACCAACATGTACATCAGCATCTTCCTGCTCTGCTGTATCTCCATAGATCGCTATGTAGCCGTGGCCTATGCTTTGGAGTCACGTGGACTCCGTCACCAGAAACTTGCTGCTTTTGTGACTCTTATTATTTGGGGTGTGGTGGGCCTTGGTCATGCCCCTGTTTTCAGCATGCCCGTGAGCCAGGATGCCAAAGGAGAGTACCGCTGCTTCGAGCCGGATCAAAACACAGCCACTGTGACAGGGTTCAACTATGCTCGCTTCATTGTGGGCTTTCTTGCTCCGCTAGCTGTGCTAATCTACACCAACCACAGCATTTTGGACAACGTGCGTGCAAGTGTGAGTATTACTGTGCACCAGAAGCAGAAGGTGCGTCGATTGGCTGTGGTTGTGGTGCTGCTCTTCCTGCTCTGCTTTGGCCCATACCACATGCTGCTGCTGTTACGTGCCATTACTTTCCACTTCCCATCACTCCAGGATGAATGCACCTTTGAGCTGCACGTCTACACACCCTACATCATCTCGCTGGGGCTGTCCACAATCAGCAGTGCCACAAATCCTGTCCTGTACATGCTGTCCAGCGATAACATCAAAAAGGAGTTCCAGTGCCGTGTGACAAGCCTCAGGAGTAGATTCTGCCAATGCTGTGTAGATACCAGCCCGGACACAAGCACAAAAACTCTTAATACACAATGCCAAGGGACCAGAATGGACTGAGGACTGATTATCTGAAACAGTGGCTTTTAAACAGGACATATTTTGAGTTTTCAGGAAAGCTAAAAAGATATAGAGTAAAAGATGTACCAAGTTTATGTGGGGGAGTACAGTGCACATGACCTTACATATTTTACACGATTGATCACCTTCTGTCTCTTCTTATGCACAATGACCACTTGAAGGTCTACTGAAATAGACTTTTATGGTATCACCATTTTCAGTAATAGCAGGCAAAGTCACTGAGATGAGACAAAGAGATTTTTCTCCATTCTCATGTATGACATGAGCATTAACTGAAGCTCTTGTCCTGTAGCTGCAGGATTGTATGCATTGCACTACTGCCATATGACTGGCAGATTGTATTAATTGCATGAATGTGCAGGTGTTCCTAATAAAGTGGTCAGTGAATGTACAGTGTTGTGAAAAAGTGTATATCTCATCCTAAATTGTTTCAGAAATTAAAACAAAATCTAAGATAAAACAAAGGCAACCTGAGTAAACACAAAATACAGTTTTTAAATGATGATGTTATTTATTGAAGCAAAAAAGTTATCCACCACCAACTTGAACTGTGTGAAAATGTATTTGCCCCCCTGGTTACTAATTCCCAAATCTATGAAACACAAAAGAGTCAAGGACAACATCAAAGGACCTACATCAATAAAGGTTCATGACTCCACTATCAGAAAGACACTGGGCAAAAATGGCATCCATGGAAGAGTGGAGAGGTGAAAACCACTGCTAACCCTGAAGAACATTAAAACTCGTCTGAATTTTGCCAAAACACACTTTGATAATCCTGAAACCTTTTGGGAGAATGTTCTGTGGATTGATGAGTCAAAAGTGGAATGGTTTGGAAGACAGGGGTCCCGTTACATCTGGCATAAACCAAACACATAATTCCACAAAAAGAACATCATACCTTCGGTCAAGCATGGTGGTGGAAGTGTGATGGTGTGGGGATGCTTTGCTGCTTCAGGGCCTGGGCAACTTGCAATAATTGAGGGAAACATGAATTCTGCTCTCTACCAGAAAATCCTAAAGGAGAATGTCCGGTCTTCAGTCTGTAAGTTGAAACTCAAGCGCAACTGGATTATGCAGCAAGACAATGATCCAAAGGATAGGAGTAAGTCCTAGTCCTAGAAGTACGTGAAAGACTGATTCCAGTTATCAGAAGCGTTTGACTGCTGCTAAAGGTGGCACAACCAGATTTTAAGTTTAAGGGGGCAATTAGTTTTTCACATGGGTGATAGGTGTTGGATAACTTTTTTTGCTTCAGTAAAATCAATCAATAAATAAAAACTGTATTGTGTGTTTACTCAGGTTGCCTTGGTTTCAGGTTGTATTTCTTTTGAAGCTCTAAAACTATTTAGTATGAGATATACACCAAAACAGAAGACATACAGCACTGTATATAGCGGAACTCTGTCCTACCTGCCCCTATATATGCGGCACCACTGGCATACTATACAAAATGTTTATGATATTGACTGATAATGATATCATGGATTTTAACAGAATTGTTATTTTCTTTAAATGTATAGTCATAATGACACCATTTTGTTCCTAAAAGAGGCCAAAAAGCGATCTCCAAACAAGCTGTTTGTGATAAATCTGATAAGGCATCTGATTTTAGATTCATACATATTATTCATACACACTAAGTATTTGAGAATGTGCAGTTTTCCTTTATCTGCTGTGTCTACTCCATCGTCTGACCCTCACTCTCTGGCTTCATGGCACCTCAGGATAAAATAAATTAGTAGACAGTAGAAAATACACCAGAACAGTGGAAGCCTTCTTGAAAAGCGTCAAACTTCACAAACATCTTGAAGAAGATTTTTGAAACCGTGCCAGTGATGTTATGATTCACCTGACTGTGTGGGTAGTCAGGAAAAACACCATGACACTGATAATGCACGAAACAGTGACTGCAGCAGAAGTTCCCACACTGTAGCTTTTGAAACTGTGGCACGTGGTGACAAAATGCCAGAAGTGTTTCACTGTGAACAGCATATGCTCTAATCTTATCACAGATATATTGCCATAAACAAGGTTTAAATAATGAGATATTTGATAATAGGTTGTTAAAAATATTATACATAAAAAAATAAACACATTTACAAATCCACTGTTTGGGCTCACAGCTGTGTGAATAGTTGTCTTTCGAACGTAAATAAAGTTGAAAAAGTTGCATTCGTTGGGAATATGCTATAAATTCAATGTATGCTAACAGTGTCTCAAAACTAGCAGTTTTTAATAGTTTAATGTGTAAAGAAGCGAGACAGATCAACTCCTCATTGAGCCTGCCTATTGTGTTATGCACTCAAGGAAAGGTTATTTTGTAGTCTAGTAGTTATTAGGTACACTGAAATCTGTGGTTCCCTTCTTTTCATCTCACCATTCAGAATTCTTCTCAAGCTACACTAAATTGCTGCAGCAAAATGCTGTTTTATTGTGTCCCAGGATTGTACTGTAAACTATTAGGGAATTAAAGCAATGCATTTTACAATGCGTAGTGGGATATCTGTTATTTTGGCTGAGGTGAAAATTCTCCCTAATAGTGTAGTAATACAGTGGTAGAGGTAGTTGAATCAGTATAAGCTAGTTGTGGTGGCGCAGTGGTTAAGGCTTTGAGTTACAGACCAGAAGGTTGTGTGTTTAAAGCCCAACATTGCCAAACTGTCTGGCTCTTTGAGCAAGACCCTTACCATTCAGCTCAGTTGTATCTATTTTTTGTATATATTTTTAAAATCCTGTTGTACTGCTACTGCAATGAATACAATGGAATAAAATGGTTACTTATCTTTTAGTTTTACTGTTATTTTTTTTTTATTTTTTTTTTTTTTGGCCATAAATTTAGAAAATGATGATCTTTTAAACCCTGTTATTGTTGTTTTTGCTGCAAGAAATGAATGATAGAATGTTTCTCAGGCCAGCATCTTAATATATACTCAATTTTACTCAGTCTACTCTCTTCATATAATATTACAATATGGTGATAATGGATATAAAGAAGACTTTTCGAGTCCTGTTATTGAAATTTGATTTGTTGATGCCATGAATAATTGTGCTAGAACTAAATAACATTTTAAACATTTATTTGAGGATGAAAAGAAAACAGAACAAAACAATGAAATATGTGTCCCAAATGGTTTTCAGTTAGTATTAACAAAAGCTTAAGCCATGCTTCTTTAGAATATGACAGTCATTTCCTCCCCTTCGAATTTTAATTCATTTAAAAAGTCACATGTAAACAACTTGAGGATTTGGATCACATGTTGAGGGATTGTGTTTTATTAATGGCAAGAAAGCTTTGACAAGTTAGAAACTCAAAAACTGTTCCAAAATGTCTGAATTCACCCTACTTTCTCTTCCTGCATTTTCAATTGTTTGCATGTACACCTTACTCCAGTGTCATCAACCCTGTTCCTGGACACCTACCTTCCTGAAGACTTTAGCTCCAACTATAATTGTGCCCATCTGACCATCTAATCATTGCCTTAAGAAGTTCTTGATCAACTAAAACAAGTGTGTTAGATTTTAGTTTTAGATGAAACCTGCAGGAAGGAAGATATCAAGGAAGAGGTTGGTGGTTGTGCTTGGAGATCACTGCTTAAGTCCATCTGCACACTACAATTATCTATAAACCTCGTCTTTGAGGCTTACGATTCAGAAATATAAACCAGCCTCAGTATTAATAAGTCTCTCTGCTAAATAAGATTGTCTGCCCTGGTCCTGGAGAACCTCCCTGTCCTGCGTGCATTAGTGTTTTCCTGCTCCAACACACCTGAGTTAATTAATCAGTTAATTAATAGCCTTAACTGTGTTGTGAAGTGTGTTGTGTGTAAAGTTATGTGTTAAGTGTGTTAGAAACGTGCAGGACAAGGAGTACTCCAGAACCACGGTTGGCAACCTGCAAGCTAAATGTAGATGTAAATGTAAAGCAAATGGCTATAGTGCCATCTACTGGACACAATAATCACCTACAGGAACTGTGACAGGAGACATATAACAAATTACTTTCTCTACTGGAAGCAAGTTTGTTTTTTATGGAATCCATGTTTTGCTAAACAATCCCATTTATTTAAATGGCAATATTACTATATTCTATGTTAGTGCATACCTTAATCTTCCTAAGGTTAAGATATTAAATGAGATATGAGATATACCACACCTAAAAAGCTATTGTTTTGGCTCATGGTTTGGTGAATAAGTGACTTTAGAAAATAAACCATTTAAAAAGTGCTTTCAAAGGGAATATGCTACAAATACACAAAATTAATGCTTATTAGTTGCCCATTCCTGGCAGCAAAAAAAATTAAAAGTAAATTGGCAAAAACAAAAAATGATGATGTGCTTTGTATAGAGTTACATAGAAGTACCATCAGCTAAAAACTTGTGTAGATATTACATGTGTAGAGAAGATGGACAGGTCAACTCCTCACTAATAGATAAGCTAAACTCTGCTATTACACTGAGCATTCTAGGGAATGTTACGCTATTTTTTTCAGTAGTCCAGCAGGTACACTGAAAGTCTATGCTTATCTACTTTTCGTCCCACCATTCAGAATGGTACATACATTCAGAGTTTTGTTTATATATTTTGTTTTTATTTGTCTCCATTAGTTTTGGATAAGAAATGTTACACATTATAAGCAAACTTACACTAAATGCAACTGAATTCCTATATCCACACAAAGAATCCTGAAATTTGCAAAAATAGAGTTTAGAAAATGGAATAGGGAAATCAAAGGGTCTTATTTATGCCCCTGGACCTGCCAGCTGTCTTGGGAGATTGTCCAAACAAAGGCATACTGAGAGTTTTCCATGAAAAAAGAGATGGTTTACTGACTTACTGTCTTTACATGCGGTATACAGCTACCGTAATATAGTGCACAGCATTTCATCACTGAAACACTGCAGGTGCTTATTGATTGTGATTAGAGAATGAGATACAGAGGGGCACTTTTTTATGGAACAAAATGAAATAACAACAGTAATCTCAGTTTCTCCTTTGAATGTTGTGCCTTTATGTTTGGTAAATTCATCTTTGCAGATTATGAACATTAACGGCTGTGCTGAATTCATGAGCTTCTGACCTGTTAATTGATCACCAACTACACATAATAATCAATAATCTCTTTCAATCATCTTTGCTGAAATGTTTGGTGAAATCTACTATTCTGGATTACATGTTGGTAATGTTTGGGCGACCAACAAAATCCCCGAAAAACATAAAATCAAAAGTACATAAAGCACTACATAGACAAAATTGGTTTTACATATAAATAGCAATAAAACTACAAGTAAGGAATAAAACACCACAGGGCATGTTTTATAGGAAAATAATCAACAACTGTACCGTGTAACCACCCCAAAGTTGATTATTTTCCAATAATGGCATGTTACAAAATGGTTTATTTCTCTTATACCACAGTAACCATCACATCTGATAACACTGTAGTATGCATAACTGTTCTATAATTGGGTTGAACCTAAAAATGCACTTTGTTTAACTAATGGAGGAAAGTTGCTTCCACTTCACAGTCATTCACAGTCCTTTGTAGCTGTAGATCCTGTGGCACCCAGTAGCAAAATGAATGGCAAATCTTCAGGTCTGAGAAACTTGAGAACTAGTGGAGGGGCTGGTACCCTGTAACAATAAAGCAGGTGAACAACAGGCCTTTCTTCATTAAAGAATTTGAGAAACTAGGTAGGCACTAATTTTGAAACTGAAAACTGGAGTGACACTCTGGATCTGTAATGGATCAAAATTTTAAACCTAATGCATTGGACGCATTTTATGATGTACACATGTCTGCTGCATGTGAACAGAGGACACAATTTGACACAAAGCAGGTCACCATCAACAAAAGGTGGATGAGAATTGGCTCAGTTACTTTGAGGACGTCAGCACTGGCTCAGTCTCAGGTATCGTTCGATCAGCACATTCCTAAAAGGAACGAATATAGCACGAAACAAATCTCACCTCTAAATTTATACTGACTTTCCTTTTGATGTCGCAAATTTTCTCCGAAAGAAAACGTCGAACCAAACGCAGCTGCCCATCAACTTCCTCCTTCTGATAGCCACGCTGCTGTAGTCGATCCTTCAGGCACTCTTTGTCAAGAAAATGAATGCAAATGTTAAATTCATCCTCGGCAGATGAAACACTAAAGCCATATGATTTACAAAGGTAAAAAGAAGTAAACATGTGATAATTGAGTGGCTCAGTCATTCTGAGTAGTGCAAATAACTGGTGGTTTTAAAGATTTATTCACATTCACAAAGACAGCATGCTCCAACTTGTACCTGAAAATCCCTTTATATAAAAAGATACACTAAATAAAGAACTGTATAAATCCAAAGAAAACTATTACTTTATAATAATACTTGTTAGCATGTAATTACCTCTAATGACACCAACTTTCTCTGGTGATAATGGAGGCTTCGCCACAGAACCTTTGATGGCATTAGACTTGGAGCCGGTCACACTCCTCTCCTTTAGCGTCTCAAGGCCCCAAATGGCTACAGCCAACGACTTACAAAACTTAGAATGAGAATCCATTCTTTGGATGGCTTTCCACTTTTGATTGTCCAAAAGGACACCATGTCCTAGATCCACCTTTAACAACGGATATTAGAGAAACTAGAGTTAAAAAGTAATGAAGTTATTCAGTACAGTACAGTAAAGTACAGGTATTCAAGAGACGTATTTCAGGCATGTAAAATATGTGTGGTGGCTTGGGAAAACCCTGTCACATGGTGAAATATTGCTAAATAAATCTAACAACCACTTTAATAGGAACACCAGCTCATTCATGCAATTATCCAATCAGCCATCATCAGCATCAAGCAGATGCAGGTCAAAAGCTTCAGATAATGTTCAAATCAAACATCAGAATGGGGAAAAATGTCATCTCAATCTCAATGACTTTGGTTGTGGTGAGGTATTTCAGAAACTGCTGATCTGTTGTTGTTTTTTTTTTTAGATTTTAGAAAGAATAATATCAAAAACACAAAACATCCAGTGAGCAGAGGTTTTGTTGGTGGAAATGCGTTGTTAATGACAGATTGGTTCGAGCTGACAGGAAGGGTACAGTAATCAAATAACTACTCTTTACAATTGTGGCGAACAGAAAAGCATCTCAGAATGCACAACACGTAGATCCTTGAGGAGGATGGGCTACAATAACAGAAGACCACATCAGGTACCACTTCTAACCAGATCAGCTTGTAAGGCTGTTTGTCAGAGTTCAATCACAGTGACATCTGGTGGGTTTTCCTAGACTGCCACACGTATATAAATGATGGTAGATAAAAAACATATTTGGGTTTACATCTTACCCTCCCGAAGTCCTTCTCTACGAGATCCTCAGGTGGGGGTTCTTCAAACTCCGTCACTTTAGGATCCAATACATCTTCATAGGGCTCATACGAACATTCTGTGTTTTCTGTGTACATTGTGTGCTGTGTCTGCATTCCTGTGACAATATTGAAATATATTACATGAATATTTTTGGACTATTATTAAATCTAACAGTGATTAGGTAAAAGATTAGAGTGATTGATAACTATAAATATATATATATTGCAACAACAGACTGACAAGTGATCAAAATGAAACAAAAAAGTCTTTCAAACCATCGTCTTTTAAAAAAAGTTGTTCTTGAAGGCAAATATTTAATTGTCTGATTTTGTCCAGCTCCACCGACATCCTTCTGCACTTTTCACTCAGTTTCCTAATTGCAGTGTCCTTCTCTGCAATGATCACATCCTTCTCTCTGAGACGTTTTTTCAGCATTACGTAACTATCTTGAAGTTCCTGGTAAAGTTTATAAGAAACAACAGACTCCTCATCACTGTCCAAGAAATCCCTCTGTCTCTTGACAGTGATCTGTTTCTTCATGAGCTCCAGCAGAGAGATTTTCTGTGATTCCACCGCACTCTTCTTTTCTCTCTGTCAACATTGCAAGAGAACAATAAACATGTGCTTTGATGGAACATTTCCTCTACATTTCATATTCAGCAACTCTGTTAGATTTCATGGATCAAATTCACAGGTGGTGTTAGAAATTTTCACCAATCTGCTAATAAATACAAAATGCGTGTTAATTTAAGATGCATAACACATGCATAATAAATTATCACAATTATGATCGTCCAAAAGTTTTACCTCTGAGGTTTCACTGTGATACTCGCAATCATCCTGCAGTAATCTTTCTTCCTCCTCACTTTCCATGTAGGGAGCAGGAATCCTTGAGATTTCAAGGTCCATATCATGATCTTAAATACAAACAAATCCAAGGGGGATGGTTTAGAAAAAAAAGCCTTGTTTACACACATCTATAGTAACTTCCAGTAAAAATATTGGCACCCTCTGTAAATATGAGCAAAGAAGGCTGTGAAAAATTATCTTTATTGTTTAACCTTTTAAGCTTTTGTTAAAAATTCACAAAAATACTTTGCTCTCGTGGATATCAAACAATTGCAAATAAAACACCGGTTTTTCAAAAAATATAGATTTGTTAAATATAGGTGTGCAACAATTATTGGCACCCCTTTAGTCAGTCCTTTGTGCTACCTCCCTTTACCAAGATAGCAGCTCTGAGTCTTCTTCTATAATGCCTGAAGAGGTTAGAGAATACATGGCAAGGGATCTGAGACCATTCCTCCATACAGAATCCCTTCAGATCCTTCAAATTTCAAGGTCCACACTGGTGGACTCTCCTCTTAGTTCACCACACAGGTTTTCCATGGTTTTCAAGTCAGGGGACTGGGATGGCCATGGCAGGACCTTGATTTTGTGGTCAGTAAAACATTTTTGTGTTGATTTTGATGTATGCTTTAGATCATTGTCCTACTGGAAGATCCAACCACGGCCCATTGTAAGCTTTCTGGCAGAGGCAGTTGGGTTTCCATGATGCCATGGATCCTAAAAAATGACCAGATCCTCCGGCAGAAAAACATCCCCAAAACATTAAAGAGCCACCCCCATATTTAACCATGGGCATGAGGTACTTTTCCATATGGCTATTGCTCTGTATGCGCCAAAACAACCTCTATTTTGGTTTCATATGTTCATCGAACCCAATCCCATTTGAAGTTCCAGTAGTGTCTGGCAAACTGAAGACTCTTGAGTTTGTTTTTGGATGAGAGTAGAGGCTTTTTTCTTGAAACTCTTCCAAACAACTTGTGGTGATGTAGGTGACTTCGGATTGTAGTTTTGGAGATTTTCTGACCCCAAGACACAACTAACTTATGCAATTCTCCAGCTGTGATCCTTGGAGAATTTTTGGCCAGTCAAACCATCCTCTTCACAGTGCGTTGAGACAATATAGACACACGTCCAATTCCAGGCTGATTCATAACATTTCCATTTATTGCCCTGATGGTGGAAATGGGCATTGTCAATGCTTGTGCAATTTTCTTATAGCCACTTACCATTTTGTGAAGCTCAATAACCTTTTGCCGCACATCACAGATATATTCCTTGGTCTTACCCATTGTTATGAATGACTAAGGGAATTTGGCCTGTGTGTTACCTCATATTTATACCCCTGTGAAACAGGAAGTCATGGTTGAACAATTTCCTGTTCCTAGTCACCCAGGTGTACTAAAAAAATTTTTAATAATCAATGGGAATATACTTCATACTTCAATTAATTCATAGGGGTGCAAATAATTGTTGCCCATCTTTTTTTTATATAAACCTGTGTTGCGTTTGCAATTGTTTGATATCCATTAGAGCAGAGTATTTTTGTGATTTTTTTTAAACAAAATATCAAAAGGTTAAACAATAAAGACAATTTTTCACAGCCATCTTTGCTCATATTCACCAAGGGTGCCAATGTTAGAGGAGGGCACTGTATGTATACACACTTACTATACACAGTATGTTGCTGTGGCTGAATTCTTGTAAACAGCCAAAAATGCTTTTGGGTCAACTTTAAGAAGCCATAAATATTCATTCCACCATTTCCACATCATTCACCAAAGTAATGTCGAAATATTTGTGTTTTTATTTTACTTTCTAATTCTCTAGGTTGTTTTCCTGCAAATATCGTCTTGGGTAAATAGTCAGGTTAACGAACACAGGTGTAAAAACAGTCAGTCTGCCTAATGTCAAAATCCTTGCTAGCTAAGACAGAACTTTAAACATTTAAGTTTTAATCAAATATCAGCTGTCAAAATGTCTGTGATGTCCAAGCCCTATCACATCATCAAAACAAGGAAGAGCACTTGCAAACACTGTACAAATGATAACAGACCAAAAGTTAAAAAATTTCTTAAATATCTACTAAAATTATGGAAAATTTAGCCACCTCACAGAACAGATCACGAGTTATGACTGGGCATATAGTATATACAGTATGAGAGAAAGAACAAGCTGTTATTCTATATCCTGATGGGAAACCAATTCTCTAATGGAAACTAGACTAATGGAAAACAACAAAGGGTGAAACCACCAAATCAGCCATGCTAGAAAACAGTGGAACGATATCCTAATGGCAACAATCTAAAGGATGTCAGTAAGAACCATTAGCAGGCATCATGATCGGAAAACCTTAATGGAAATGGAGACCATTAGAGGCTTTCCTTCCTTGCATGGTCCATTTGATGTGTTATTATAATGACATTAGAACAGCAATCAGATATTCAATATATAGAATCAATATATTAGGGAAATGCAACACTGACATTGCACTGACATGTAATGCCAATCCTGGTTGTAATAACTAGCATATAGAGTCGGGGTTAGTCTCTTGATCATGGACCTACAAGTATAACCACAAGCATAACCTTCAAATTCAGCATGTTGGAAAATAACACAAAAGTTTTAACATAAATATGTATGGTGCAAATAGACCTGTGCTACACAGAGACCATTTTACATAAGTTTCATTTGGAATGTACTATTTATGCTTGAATATCACATTTATAGCACTTCCAGCATCATGTATTATTTTGGTCACTGTGCACTCAGCTGAATTCTGTAAAACCGTTCAATCAGCTGCTGTACAACACCAAGTACAAATTGGAACTCTGCAAATGAGCTACTGTGCACTTGTCGTCACTGTGCAATTATGTAGATAAAGTATGTTTGCATCTATTTTTGTGATGTTGAAGTGCAAGAACACGTAAGCAACAATTTCACTGCATTTTGTACAGTGTGCTTGTGCACATGACAATAAACTTAAAATGCATGCATGCATAGGAAGTACAAACCAAACATGTCATGCAATAAGAGTAGCTTCTTGCATGTGAGTACTGTTGCTGCCTTACAGATCCCTGCTCCCAGGTTTGATCCTGAGCTCGACTGGGAGGTTGGTGGAAAACCGAGAACCCATTTGTTGTCTGTGCATGTTCTCCCTGTATCCAAATGGATATTCTCTAGGTTCTCGTCCAACCTCCTAAAAACAAGCCAGCTGGATCGGGTATTACAGATTACCCCTAGGTGAGAATGAGTGTGTGAATGGTGCCCTGAGATGTGTCTCAACCAGGGAGTATTCCTTCCTCACGCCCAGTATTCCTGGGATATTCACCGCAACCCTGTCCACGATGAAATGATTACTGAAGAAGAATGTACTATTTATTAGAGACAATTATTCAATTAGCCTAACAATTATGCATGCTATAGTTTTCATTTATAGAATGTTCATTTGTATAAAATCCATCAGTCCATTTTCTGCACCGCTTACCTGGTCACACTATAGACAATTTGGAAATGCCAATCTACAAATCTACAACACATGTCTTTGGACTCGGGGAGGAGACCAGAATACCCGGAGGAAACCTGCAAAGCACGGGAAGGACATACAAACTCTGCACACACAGGGCGGAGCCGGGATTCGAACCCCTAACCCTGGTTCAAAACAACTTAAGCGGATTTTTATTCTGTATATAATGATGTAATGTACATCACAGACTTGTAGACGAATAACCTGTCTCCTAAGTAAAAGTCATGACAACTTAAGCTTACGCTTAAATCCACCAACCACTAGCATTCAGTTTGCTTTGCCTATCCTATGCAAGATCCATCCATCCATTTTCTGTGCTGCTTGTCCTACACAGGGTTGTGGGGATGACTGGAGCCAGGGAACTTGGGGCACAAGACGGGGGACAGTCTGGATGGGGTGCCAACTCATCACATGGTGCAATCACACACACACACACACACACACACACACACACACACACACACATACTACAGACATTTTGAAAATGCCAATCTACAAACGTACAATGCATGTCTTTGGACTGGGGGAGGAAACCCTCGAAGCACTGGGAGAACATACAAACTCTGAGTGTACAGGGCGGAGGCGGGATTCGAACCCACAACCCAGGTTCAAAACATCTTAAGCACATTTTTTATTTGCATATAATGATTTAATGCACATCAGACAGACTTGTAATGTAATCACCTGTGTCCTAAGTAAAAGTCATGAGAACTGCTTAGCTTTGTTTTTGTTTTTTAGTTTACACTTAAATCCACCAACCACTAGCATTCAGTTTGCTTTGCCTATTCTATGTAAGATACAGAACTAAAACTTTTTTTTTTTACCCTGAACATCCAAACGTAAATGATTTCTAACATGCACACACAATGGTCAGACTCTCAGTACTGGTCAGACTCAGTAACGGGCGGAAGTTGGTCAGTATTACAAGACAACAGGAGTATTTCCCGTTATATCAGTCTCCATTCGGCTTCGGTGTTTAACTTAAAGCGTAAGAGCATTCGTTTGTAGCCTAGAGCTTACCTTCCAGAGGACTCGGCTTTGTCTGCTTTCGACGCGACATCTTAAAGTGTAATAAAACCAGACCTTCCGTTTGATAACGCAACCTTAAATAGTGTAGTAGAAGAAAAGCAGCGCGTGCAGCTGCAGCAGAGCAAGTCGCTGCTCTTTGTATCCCAGTCGTGCGTCTAACTGCTGCTTTCTCAAAACAACAAAACACCACCCTAACATACACCTAATTCAATACCACCACCCTGCTCACACAGTTTCAGGTCTTTACAGCGGGTCCGGACTAAAATCGCTGTGGTTTCAGTGGCCTGTAATGTAACACTGATGGTTTGTAATGGTACACTAATGGTGTTTAATGGTTCCCGATGGTTCCTAATGGACGGTCGCGTTTAATCCTAATGGTACGGTAGGCTAAAGCAGCTAACAGCTCTTCAGATGAAAAAAAAAAAAAGGGCTTACTAAAACAACGACGTTTCGCAAGGTGAACAGAGTGTATATGTATATGCTTTATAAGAACATTTAAGATATGAAAAGCCTTTAAGAAACATCTAGGCTTTTAATTATTATTATTATTTTTAATACATATTTTTTAATTTCATAATATTCTAAGGGGTATCTGCCTCCATTCTTCATCCTGTGCCTGCTGAATAAAAAGACACACATGGGAATTGGTCTAATGTTTTCCATTAACCATTTACCATCACAATCTTAATGGTTCATACAAACCACAATGTCCTCTCTTTTTCTGGCACAAGGCAGTTCATAGAGCATTCCATGAATACAAATCTATTTGATGTACTTATTTAACAAGATTATTATTATTATTATTATTATTATTATTATTATTATTATTATTATTATATTTTAAATTCACTATACAAAAAACAACATTATATTGCCAAAAGTATGTGGACACTTGACAATCTCATGCACTTTTTGAACATCCTATTCCAGATTCAGGCCCCTTTTGCTATTATAATAAGCACCGTACTTCTGGTAAGGCTTTCCACTCGATTTTGGAGCGTGGCTCTGGAGATCTGATCATTCAGCCACAAGAGCATTAGTGAGGTCAGGCACTGGTGTCAGGCGAGGAAGCCTGGTGCGTAGTCAGCTTTATAAGTCATCCCAAAGGTGTTCAGTGGGGTTGGAGTCAGGGATCTGTGCAGGACACTCGAGTTCTTCCATATCAACCCAGTCTTTGTGCACAGGGGTTTTGTCATGCTGGAGCAGTTTTAGGCAGGTTTAGGCACTATACAATGAAATTCTTAATCTGTTTCCTTCTGCTCATGTTATACATTACAAGTATAATATACATATAATACAAGTAGGAAATTGAAATAAACCAGATAAAAGAATTAAAAAAGATAGATAAAATTACGAGATTAGAAAAACACTGGTAGTAAACATGTATAGATAAAGAGACATTGGGCATTGAATTGTATGCATACAGTGCAGTAGACCAGTGGTAAAGATGTTATATGCAAAGAGGCAACAGTTGGAAAATGCACTGTGCAAAATAATGTTCAAATGTACAACTTGCTGCGGAATACTGGATGCAGCAGTATGGTTTTCTGTGTGTGTGTGTGCGTGTGTGTGTGGGTAGGTGTGTGTTTGTGTGTGCATAGAATTAAACAGAGGCATTTGCATGTGCTACTGATTAAAAAACTGTTTCTTCGCCATGTGGTTCGGGATTTTACACTCCTGTAGCTTCTACCTTTAAAGCCATGATGGAAAAACTTATTAGTGACAAAAGATTTACAAGGTTACCATCGAGAGCATTCTCACTAGCAGCATCACAGTCTAGTAAACAGACTAGCAGCATCACAGAGTGTAAACAGGCTGTGTTAGGGGTGGGTTCTATTCATGATGATATTGTGGGCTCTCCTGGTGACCCAGGTATGGTAAATGTTCTACAGTGATGGGAAGACTGCTTCTAAGATGGTTTGAGCAGTTCTAACCAGAGCTTTGCAGTATAATATAGTATTATAATAATTGTGTGCAAATTCAAATGAATTCAGATTTTTAAAAATCTAAAACTCACTACAAGCAACTGAAGTTAAAGGGCATGAAATGACATCACTTTACTTCTAAAAAATATAAAATATATTACACTTAAAAAAAAGGATGGATGTCCAAACTTCTTGTAACTGTGACACGTATTCCTACCCTGCTGCAAAAAAACAACAACAATAGAAACCATCACAGAAATTCGAATGGTTTCCACTACAAATATAATTACAAGCCTTCAGCTAACCATTAAAACCATTACCATTATTGATACTTAAGGGTATCCACTAGATAACATGCCACCAATAGAAGGCAACAAATTACCAGTAGAGACCCACAGGGATCATTACAGTTTCCATTATCCATCCATCCATTTTCTATACCACTTATCCTTGGAGCCTATTCCAGGGAGCATGGGACACAAGTTGGGGTACACCCTGGATGGGGTGCCAATCCATCGCAGGGCACAATCACATATATATTTACACACACATTCATACACTGCAGACAATTTGGACATGCCAAACAGCCTACCATGCATGTCTTTGGATTGGGGGAGGAAACCGGAGTACCCGGAGGAAACACCTGCAGCATGGGGAGAACATGCAAACTTTTTTTCCCAGTTGGGTAATATTTCTACTGTGTAAGAGTTTTATAGCAAAACTTGTTATAGGAACATGTGCTGAGCCTTTGAGCTTCTTCACAAGCTCAAATAACTTGAATTATGGCTTTACTCAAGGGCTGTTTCAGGGCCTGTGATGGGGTGGGAACACACACACATCAACAACATGGAACTATAAAACTCCTGTTCTTCAGTAGTCATTTACAGGACCACACAGTACCATATCAAATACAAAATACAATGTAGTCACAGGATCCCAGAATGAAAAATGTACACTGCAATCACAACTAATTAACCGGTGGGAATGAGCTCCTTTAATACAGGTCTGCTTCACTTTATGTACAATTATGTACTCTACAGAAACTTGCTTTTGATACACTGTGGCTAATCTAACCAGAGAAGTCGCCTCCACTAATATGGCGGCGCCGTAGACGCGTCAACACTCGGAGTCCCAGAATGCAACGCTTTAGCTGTGGCGCGCATGCGTGTTGAAATTCTTGTATCCTAAACGCTGGTTCTGGAAGCTGGTGTGTGCTGTTTTAGCTAACGTTTATATCTGTTTCTGATCTAGTTTACACAAAAAAAATGGCAGCTAGATATGATCGAGCTATAACTGTTTTCTCTCCTGATGGTCACCTTTTTCAAGTGGAATATGCTCAAGAAGCGGTGAAGAAGGGCTCTACGGCTGTAAGTGTTTGATGCGCGCGAGCTGTATTTAGCTTAGAGGTTAACCTCTTTAGATATCCTGAATATAACTGCGCTTTTGTAGGTACACAGAAGCACTTCTGTTGCACCGCTGTCTAGTAAATATAGAAGTGGTAACATTTTCAAAGTAATGATAATGAGTAGTTAGCGACAGAGCTAACTTGGCTAACGTTAGCGCCATTGAATGAGAAGTCGGCTAATCGTGACTTGCATGTTCTCGCGTCCCAAGTCACAGGCCAAGCTCCAAGTTACAGTCCGAATAGATTATCGTATTTATAGACTTTATAATAGATAATATAATTCCACAAACACTTTTATAGTGTAATAATGTTACTTTTGTAGTTATTAATATTAATAATGTATTTTCGTTATAAAACAATAAATAGTTTTGTGTAATATACAGCGCGCCTGTAGAGGGCGACATAACACTAACCCTGCTCCTTTGCTGTTTATGAACACTGCAGCTCACCTGCTGAAAAATACAACAGAATCCCTCATAGAATTTATAATGGGAATTGTATTGGTTTTAATGGAAACTGTAATGGTCCCTCTGGGTCTCTATTGGTAATTTATTGCCTTCTACTGGTGGTGTTATGTCTAGTTCATGCCATTAACTGGATAGCTATGTCCTTTATAGACCCTACTATGTAATCGAATCCATTTTCTAATGGTTTTAATGGTTAACAGCTGGTTTGTAATGGTATCTGTAGTGGAAACCATTAGAATTTCTGTGATGGTTTATATTGTGTGTTTTCTTTCTTCAGCATGGCAAACTTTAGTTCCAGCTGCAGCTCATTCCCATGGCCTTGTATTGTACAGATGTTACACAGTAGTAGAACTGTAGTAGTCTCCACGACATTAAACGTAGCTATAAATGAATAAAATCTACAATTTGTTGTCCTTAATTAATGTAGGAAAAAGTCTAGAGTTGACAAATGGCCGAAGAGGAAAATAATCAACTTCACACCACCCTGTAATCAGTTATTTTCCTAGAAGACACAATCTATTGTGTTTTATGCCTTACTTTTACACTTGGTGTGCATTTTATCAAGTACTCAGTCCCTATAGCATAGCTGCACTTTACTCAGGTACACTTCTCAATCAAAGAGGGAGAACATCAGTGGAAAGTGTCTCTAGTACAGATGTGTCAAAACCAGTTTCTCATTGAGCCATATCAGCATTTTTGCGAGTCTGTGAAGGCAATTAAATATTATCTATTCTAATTACACCAGTAACCTAGGTTCTGAAAGTACAGTAGGATGAAGTTAGGAAAGAGCAGGACTTAGTAAAGTTGTATGCAGTGTTTTTAAGATTTATTATACTGAATAAAGTTTTTCTTTGTGTATGAGGGGTTGCATAGACTAGTCGATTAGAGCAGTGCTTCTCGGACCTGTCCTGGAGGACCCCCAGCACCTGATTGAACTCATCAGCTTATTAATACAGACTGCAAGACCTGGATTGGGTGTGTCCGATAAGGGGGACATACAAAATGTGCAGTGCTGGGAGTCCTCCAGGACAGATTTGAGAACCCCTGGATTAGACTAACGCACTCACAGGTCAGGCTGTGATGGTAAAGAAATGCATGTGGGGGAAAAGCAGTGTAAATGTAATACTTTTAGGTGAGATGAAGCAAGTCAACTGCACATTATGTAAGACTACATAAAGATTTTTTATCTTTTGTCATAATGCTGTATGATTCACTTTGATATCACTTTGTGTGTATTGTTTTCCTACAGAAAAGACAACTAGTTCACTACTCGTTTGAGGTACTGATCGACGAGTGAAAATGAATAGCAGTGATATTAACACTAATACCAGGGCCATATCTCCCTGCAGTTCTCGCCTGGTTTCCCACTGACGCTAAGCAGGGTTGAGCCTGACCAGCACCTGGATGGGAGACCTCCTGGGGGAAAACTAAGGTTTCTGCTGGAAGTGTTATTAGTGAGGCCAGCAGGGGGCGCTCTCACCCTGTGGTCTGTGTGGATCCTAATACCCCAGTATAGTGACGGGGAGACTATACTGTAAAAACAGCACAGTCTTTTGGGCAAGACGTTAAACCGAGGTCCTGACATTCTGTGGTCAGTAAAAAATCACAGAACACTTATCGTAAAAAAGTAGGGGTATAACCCCGGTGTCCTGGCGAAATTCCCCCACTGGCCCTAATAATCCCCATCTTTGAATTGGCTATATTACTCTCCTTTCCTCTCCACTAATAGCTGGTGTGTTCTGGCACACTATAGCTGCCGTCTCGTTGCATCATCCAGGTGGATGCTACACACTAGTGGTGGTTGAGGAGATCCCCCACCATACTATGTAAAGTTCTTTTGAGTGTCTAGAAAAGCGCTATATAAATGTGTCTGTAAATATGCGGTTCTTCTCCAAACTGTTGCCACAAAGTTGGAAGCACAGAATTGTATAGAAAGTCTTTGTATGCTGTAGCATTATAATTTCAGTGGAATTAAGATGTCCCTGTGCACAAAGCCAGCTCCATGAAGACAGGTTTGAGAAGGTTGGAGTGGAAGAACTTGAGTCTCCTGTACAGAGCCCTGACCTCAACCCCACTGAACACCTTTAGGATGAGCTGGAACACCATTTGCACACCAGACCTCCTCCTCACCTGACAGTGCCTGGCCTCAATAATGCTCTTGTAGCTGAATGAACACAAGTCCCCACAGCCATGCTCCAAAATCTAGTGGAAAGCCTTCCCAGAAGAGTGGAGGCTTATTATAACAGCAAACTGGACTGAATCTGGAAATGGGACGTTCAACAAGCACATATTATTGTGATGGTTAGGTGTCTACATGCCCTTTGGCCATATAATGTATATAAATGTAAGAAGGTGATTTAAGAACTCACATGAGCTTGGATGCGAAGAATGTACATGTCTTTAATCTTCCATGTCTTGTGTCTTCGTGCTCTGTCAGCTTTTCTTTATCCTTCATATTTGTAGGTCTTGAAACTGGGGGATACAATTTGCGATTTGGAGTTATGTTTCTGAATGGGTTTTATTGGCAGGTCTAACTTGCAGCACATATTGATGTTGATTGTAACCAGAGTTTCAGCACCGTGAGATGCGAGAGTATGTACGCTGTACAGCGTTGTATACGAAACCCAGGCATGACTGCGAGCTGTTTCCATATTATTTTCTTCTCAAACCTGCAGTTTGTCTTGAAGGTCTCCTTTATTTGGTTTCTTCGTACAGGTTGGAATCCGGGGCAAAGACATCGTTGTTCTGGGTGTAGAAAAAAAGTCTGTAGCCAAGCTGCAAGAGGAGAGAACGGTTAGGAAGATCTGTGCCCTCGATGAGCACGTGTGTATGGCATTTGCAGGTAAGCATACTTCTTTTTTTATTTTTCCCCCAGCCTGCTTGTTTCCCAGCACTGCGTTTGCACGTGTCAATGTGTGTGATCTGATCTCATGTTTGTTGTAGGTTATATTATTACATGATATATTTCAATTATTACTCGGGTCTAAAGGAGCTGAACATTTTATCTTTTTTCAACGAGTTGAGCTTGAAGGGGAATGTAATATCTGAAAACCAGACGTGCATGATTTGTTCCTTTACAGGTCTCACGGCTGATGCAAGGATTGTCATTAACAGAGCAAGAGTGGAGTGCCAGAGTCACAGACTTACAGTAGAGGACCCTGTTACTGTAGAATACATCACGCGTTATATTGCTACGCTTAAACAGGTACTGGTTCTTGGATACTGAACTAACTGACGAGTCGAATGAGAGGGAGTTAGGTGGCCCACAGCAGGGCAAAAAGTTCCATTTAATAAATGATTTAGAGAAGTTAAAAAAAAAAAAAAAACGCGCATTCTGGACAAGCAACACAAACACACCAGTATATGTGCTCTTGCTCTGCCTCATTTTTGCACACATGCAGTATGTTATTGTCTGTGTAATATGTCAAGCACCTTTACAAAATACGTTTGAGTTTCACTTATTTTTAGTATTTGAATATAATCCTGTTAATTAGGTCTAAAATTTATGCGAAATTTAAATTTCAATCAGTGAGTGGTAGTGATAATTTGAACCACTGAGTGAACTTCTGATCAGAAGGTCATGAGTTCAAATCCCAGCACTGCTGTGCCCTTGAGCAAGGCCCTTAACCCTTAACTGCTCAGTTGTATAAATGAGATAAATGTAAGTCGCTCTGGATAAGGGTGTCCGCCAAATGTAACATAAATATTACATCAATATCAGGAAGTGATTTGCTTATATGACAAAATCCAAACTGTTTCCACTTGGAGCTTTTCATTTAACTGTCATATTAACACAGTCTCTTTATTTTTCACTAGCGTTACACCCAGAGCAATGGAAGGCGGCCATTTGGCATCTCCGCCCTAATTGTGGGTTTTGACTATGACGGGACTCCACGTCTGTATCAGACAGACCCTTCGGGAACGTACCATGCGTGGAAGGTAAGAGTGTCAGACTACCATCAGAGCTGGCTCCACCTAATAAGTGACGCGCTGCTAAATAAATGATAAGTGATAGGTGTCGCACCACGTATCATTTCGCTACGTAATCTTCAGTTGATGTAATGCAAGTGTCCTAGCGCTTAACAAGAGTTTGGATTCCTCTAGAAAAAAATAGATTCAATTCTAATTCGTGTCTCAGTCTTAAGGTTTTCATTTCACTCGCCCTAGCAGATATATTATACACTGCGGCATTTACACCGAATATACGATCTCAATCTAACGTTTTAATTGAAATGAATTTATTCTAAGAAAATAAACCCTTATCACAAATATTTTAAACAAAAGTACATACCACAATTATTGGCATCCCTAGCGAATGTATGACAAAAAATCTAACTGAACACTTTCCTATTACTATTTTATTTTATTTTTCCTAATGTTTAGGAACTCTTAAGCGGTCATCTTTGACGTCCTGTTGTACTGGGGTATAAATATGAATTGACACAGAAGCCAAATTCCTTAAGTTATTCATTAACATGGGGAAGAGAATACACAAACACAAGTGTGTTGACCTTCATAAATCAAGAAGTCACTGTTTCAAAAAAGAAGCCACCTCTATGTCAACAAACATATAGGATGGTGTGCCTGTTCATCTAACCACAAACGTTAGCACCTAGCTCCTGCAAAGGACTTCTGTCATCGGATGAGATGAAATCAGAGCATTTTTGGAACAAAAACAGAAGTTGAATGATACACCATTTCATTTTTATCAAGTGGCATGCACACATTTGATCTTGTTGTATCTGCAAAGAGTTTGTATTGTTTTTGTATGATGAATTATTTAAAATAATTAGAAACTATTGCTATTACTCCAGCAAACATCCTACTGCATCTGAGATCATTGCATTAATCAAGCTGCTAAAATGTTCTGCAAAACAGACAAATGCTGTAGTTTCTTCAGCCACGATTTTAACCGCATCTGAAAAATGTCATGCTAGTGGAGAGGGCCCGATTCAAATCTCATGTCATTTGTCCACAATGCTTGAGCCAGCCACGCTACCATTTACACAGGTGTTTGATTACGGTTATATCTTGGCAATAGTTATTAAATATCATTCAATTCCTTCACCATGTTGCTAGGCAAATGCGATTGGACGCAGTGCCAAAACTGTGCGGGAGTTTCTCGAGAAGAACTACACTGAAGAAGCCATCGCTAGTGACAATGACGCCATCAAACTGGCTATTAAAGCCTTACTGGAGGTAATAAACAGATGCTAAACACAAGCACATATTTTTTCCCCCAGACATTATCAAATTTGTTCATTGTGTTTATTGCAATTTGAATGATACTATTTAGGTTGTCCAGTCTGGTGGAAAGAATATTGAGCTGGCTGTGATCAGGAGAAACCAGCCTCTCAAGGTAATATGCTCTTCATTCCTTGCTTCTGATGGTGATGGTTGTTTGCACTGCTTATTTAAATGCTTTACTGGATATTAAACATGGCTTTCGTCACTTGTTGGTTAAATTTACACACGTTCAGATTTACCTTTAACTGATTTGGCAAAAGGTATACGGAAACTATTATAATCCTAACAAATGTATGTTCATCTAAAAAAACTAAAATCTGGATGTTGGTCAACTAATCGTGTGCAAATCTGGAAGCAAGCATGTGCGTTAAATTTAATGCTAATCTAAACCTCCACTTTTTAATACAAGTAGATAATACAATAGATTTTAGATTGCAGTATTTTTCTTTCTGGATCTCTTTAGTTATATCTCTTTCTGAATCCCTGTGTTAAAATCATTGCAATCCAAATTTGGAACACTTTAGTATTTTTGCTGTGGTTAATTTTTTTTTTATTACTTTGGGGAGAGAAAATAAAGACAGACTCGAATTTCATTTGTGTGTGACACGAGGACAGCACGACTCATAGCTGAAACATTGGCAGATTTTTTTTTTCTTGAGAACAACATGGCTTTTATTTGTCACACATACAGTCCCCTCAAAAACTCGGAACGGCAAGGTCAATTCATTTGTGTGTGCTATACACCAAGGGTTTGAGATCAAAAGATGGAGATGAGATGAGAGTTTAGACAGGGGGTCTCCCATTTCTACCTTCTCCTTTGCCCTGTGGAGTTGTTGGTGATGTCACTGACTCTTGTTTTTAGGTTTTTCTTTACAGCTCTCACAATGTTTCTGTCAGCAGCTGCTGTTGTTTTCCTTGGCCGACCCGTTCGGTGTCTGTTGCTCAGTACACCAGTGGTTTCTTTCTTTTTCAGCACTTTCCAAATTGTTGTGTTCTCAATGCCTAATGTTTGTGCAATGCCTCTGATTGATTTTCCCTCTTTACTCGGCATCAAAATGGCTTGCTTTTCTCCCATAGACAGCTCTCTGATCTTCATGTTGGCTAATCCTTTTTAACAACAAATGCAGCCTTCACAGGTGAAACCAAGAGTAGATGTTCAGAGCTATTTATTGTTTAAGCAATCATTCTAACAGGACACACCTGGGTAACAAGAAACACCTATGTCACATGTTCCAATATTTTTGCTTGCCTACAAATTTGGTGTTCTGATACAAACTGCGCTATGCTCTATGGTGTTTAACACATTTACATATAAATACCAGGAAATAAAAGCTGAAATTCTAAACTCTCTTCTCATATTCATCTTTTGATCTCAAACCCAAATGTCTTCAGTCTACAGCACACTACACATGATTACATAATGTTAGCTACTACTTTTTAGCCTTGTTAGAGTTTTCAGGCAAGCAAAGCATGGAACTGGGCAGCACAGTGGAGCTTTTTACATGCACTGCTTCAACAAACACATGCCTGAGGTGTAGCTGTAGCAGCAGGGTTTGAATAAACTTTGTTAATGTATCCCCTGCACACCTCTTTATGTAAAAACATCACTAAGGAACACACCTGTAAACTGACACAAGTGACTACTCCTGGGTAGTTGGCAGTTGTTGTAGAGTTGTCACTTGCAGGCAGGTTATTCACTTTTGTGATGTATTCTTATTGAACATTGTTCTGCTCTCCATATTCAACAGATCCTAGAGTCCAAAGAGATCGAGACACTGGTTGCCGAAATTGAAAAGGAGAAAGAGGAGGAAGCTGAGAAGAAGAAGCAGAAGAAGTCTTCATAGGTCATAGACACACTCGAGCTAACTTCAATACGCCGTTATTTTTTCCCTCTTTTTATATTGGCACAAGCACTTGGTCCACAGTTTGCCTGATGTTGGCTTCATTTCTCATCCACTGTTGGTTACATGCACCATCAATATTCCTCAAAACCTCACTGGGAGTATTACATTAATAATAAATCCTCTTTCAATACAGAACTTTTGTTTGACCTGCCTTTTTAAAATGTCTATAACGAGAGGCTTCTTGTATAGATGAAGTCCAGTTCCATATACAGTGATGGCCATTTATAAAAGCATTTCCCTGTTATTTCATTTCTGTTCATGTCTAATTAGATACTGTGCTGTTGGCTTCATATCACAGTGAAGATTTTGCACGGATGTGCTCAAACTAACTCGCCCAAATAAAGTATTGTGGTTTGTATTCTCTGAGTGGATGATATTTGAATTATCTTCATCATATATCATGTAAAAGCACGACCTACACCACACATGCACCACTCGTCTTGCTTGTTACTGGAACGTGCATCAGATAATGTTAACAGTTGCTGTCTTAGTATTCATGAACACATTAATATTAATAGGAGAGAAACTGCCTTTGTCATCCCACATTTAATGTCTCATGAGTGGGCTGGAAACCTAGAGCATTCTCCTTCCTCCTGCCTTTGATCTTGCGTAGGAAACCGAGACACAGACGACAAAGACCTCTCGAGACGGTCTGAAGATTTAATCAATAATTAAATAACTTAAGTGCCAAGTCAACTTCTACTACTAGTTGCCATAGTAACATTTATTAGTATGTCATGCAAATAACATTGCACTTTTGACAGAAACCAGTTTTCTTGCCTCTAAAATGAAACATTCTGGAGGGAGTGTGTGTGTATATAAAATTCACCAGGTTATACTGTATATGCATCATATCCTGTAAGCTAAAGGAGAAGCAGTGTGTGCTATTTGCCAAAGCGCAAGCGCCGGACTGTCAGGATCTGCGGATCATGTGCGCTTTATGGTCTTCACTCCCATTGGTAGTTGCTGCACCAAGTTGCTCCAAATTTACATAAAGTTAAACTTCAACTTTGTTGCGCCGCTGGACACGTCCCACATTTAGTCACCAACGGTCGAGGTCACTCATATTGCCAGACGTCCACAGCTCTCACTGAAAATTTGCCACTGCGAGCTGCTGTATGTGTGAATGTATCTTGAATGTACCTTTAAGTGGATGCTGAAGCTGATGGGCAATTTTCTCTTGGTTTTCTTTCTCAATTATACAAATTGTGGGCCTACAGCTCTGATAGTGACACTGGCTCTTTCAACATTTCACACATAGCAACAAGATGACATTAAGAGTTGTTATAGTGATCTTTCAAGCAATAAACTGTGACAAACAAAAAAAGACATGTATTGAATACATCCTGTACGATTAAGGGATGAAGACGTCCAACATGCAGGCTGAGTAATTAAAACGAGTGGTCATTAGTGGTTGGGAATGTGTGTGTGGGTTACTGCAGGGCATGGGCTCAGCTGTGTGTGCATGTTTTTGTATATCTCACTGAGACACACACATACTGGAGATGACACTGGAAATACTCCAGGCATACTGTACATAGCTCCCAGTGTGACAGATCTGCTTATTAAGAGGTAATAGAATAACCAGACTTCTGGGTCTCAAGAAAGCTTTAAGATCCTGCAGCCAAGGTCAGACATGGTGCTTCTATCAAACTGTTCTCCTCTCATTGTAATAATATAAGCTTGTTTCTTTTCCATTTTTCTATTTATATCAGCATTAGGTAGTACTATCCTGGTGTAGTTTAAATGAGTTCCTGGGCTTATCCTCAGTATCAAAGAGGAATCTGAATAAAATTGTATTCATGAATGAACAAACCGTCATTAAATACTGTTCACTAAGTTTTAGACACTGTTGTTTGGCTGGGAGTTGTGAGGTGATTTTTCCTCTCGGGTGTTTTCCTCCGGTGATGATGTTCTGGTTGCTCTTCTCTTGGCCCAATGGCTATGTGTAGTTCCTGTTGGTCAGCTCTAGGGTCTGAAGTGACATCCCTTTCTGATTGGTTGTCCCTAACCCCTGAGGCTGTATCATACCCTGATTTGTCAGTCCGATTGCCTGCGGCAGTGCCCTACTCTGATTGGTTGATCCCAGCTCCTGAGGCAGTATCCTGTTCTGCACAGGCTTGGTGCTGTAGGGGATGCCCTCAAGCTTGTTCCAAAACTCCATCACTGACTCCTCATTTATTTACTAAATTGCATTATAATTAAAAAATGTTGTTAAAGTATTTAATTAAAATATCAGTACAGTTGTATAAGCAGGAAGCCACAATATTATTTTGGGAAACTAATGAAGTTGCTTTAATAAATTAGTACATTTTCCTCAAACAAAGCCAATCCCCGCCATCATTCTCCACACAAACACAACACAAAGTGCAATGCTGAAGTGTTTTAATAATATCAGGATCCAAAATATTTCAATCAATATTTGCAAGGGTCAAAATAAGGATTTTGAAAACAACTGAACACTAATATGATCTAAATAGAAGGAAACAAAGAAATGACATGGTCTTTAAAGTAAAACGTAATAATTAGTCCTCTATATAAGCCATGTAAAAAGTTATTTTGGAACTAAATGGAAGAATTTCTACCGTAAGAAAGCATGGTAGAGTGTAAGGGAGCGTCGAAGTGCACGGTCCTGTTCCATGCAGAAGATCAGATCTCTGAAAGTCACACGTGTTGGAACCCTTTGAGCAGTTCTCTGTGCACGTAAACCCAGAACCTGAGTGGAAACAGAGAACGTGAACTTCCTACTGGATTTCAAACTCCACCAAATAAATGCAGATTTTACTACAGTTATAATCTTTTTGGAAAAGAGTGTTCATCATGACATCCTTTCATTAATAATCAAACATTTTAATAATATAAAGTGTTGGTTGCTGCAGTACATGTGCTTGAAAGGAGGTATAGCATCCTTTGCCTTTTCTCTCTCACAAATCTCGGTTATGTTCACTCAGTACATCAGATTCTCTTATACCATGCAAGTAGCAGATGCATACAAGATGCATATTCCATGACAAATACATGAAACACAAAAAACTGCCTAGATAGAGAAGATAAGGCTATTTGGTTTTCATAGGCACTATCTGCAATGCAAAACACTTCCCTTCATCATACCCATCTGCCTAAGTGGATCTTTGTGGATTTTACCTTGTACTAGAAAGACACTCCAAACCCCCATGAAACATAACACAGAGAAACTCAGACCAAATGAAAATGAATATCAGCTCGACTGCAGGCCAACACGTGTGCGGCTGCACAAGTGTGTTTACAAGACTACAAATCCTTCCCTCAGCAAAACCACATAGAATACAAACATACCAATCCTGGTTATCACTTACACAGTCACATTCTCTCACGGACACAGAGAGGTGCTTATGTAGAGGTCAATACCTTGTTAGTCCCAGAGCCCGAAGACTCCAGAGGTTTTCTCTTACGAGGCCCGAGAGCCGCCAGTGCTGCCAGGTTAGCGTCTCTGTGCTCCATCTGAGCTAGCTCCAGCTGCTGCATCTGAGCAAAACAGGTGAACTTGTTATAATAAAGGCCATGTGTTCATGTGACCATGTTCTATTGGCAGCTTCACAGATATTATGGTACATTTTGCCCCCCCCAACTCACATTTGGCCAATGTTCTAATCCAAAGCAATTTATAATAGAGTCAGGATTGAGCTCCTGCTAGGTTGGAATGAAAACCTGCACCCACACCGGGCCTTTGTGGATAAGATTGGACACCCCTTCTTTAGACCATATAGTGTATAATAATGCCATCTTTAAGAGACCAGGGTCAATTATGCCAATTATAGGCTCAGCAAAATATCTATAATCCTTTGCTGTGCTGTATGTAGGTACTGTGCTGAATTTGGTTACCTTTCTTATCCAAGTGCAAGGACATACAAGTGGAGCTAAAAATAGTGCAGACAGATTGAACAGTCACACAGACGTCCTGAATCTGATTAATGTCTCTGGCAGGAATCACTTCTCTACTGGCATTAGTAGTGTACTGTCTGCCAAAGTTTTTATCCCCCCCTCCAAAAAAAGTCTTTTTCTAGCAGATTTAAGAGGCCAGCAATTTAATCATTAATTTGATTTTAAACAGCACTTTAAATTAGGCTATAGTTATATAGGTTTGCTCAGTGAATGCTAGAATTTAAAAAACTGCAAAAATCACAAAGCCACTGTGTCGGTGTTTTTTCACTTTTTTATTTTTTTTGGTTACAAAAATGTTATTTAACATGTACCTCAGAAAGAAGGAAAATATATTTGAAATGTCCAATCAGCTGCTTGTTATTATGAGTAACAGTCAGTTTTTTTTTTTATAAAAGTAGACAATACCCTATGACAATGTCCTTGCATTTTTGAAAGATTACCAAAAAATTTTTTTTTAAAGGATTAATGCTGACAAATCATACAGTGTATATTGTCCTGTTTTAGTAGTACTGTACTGTACTGTACTGTCCTTTCTTGTTAGCACACGTCTGCATGTGCACTTTGTGGAGAATGTGTAGATCTTATTTAGTTCAGTGTCGTCTCATGTGGTTAGTGTGTTGTTTTATGTAGCACCATGGTCCTGGAGGAACGCTGTTTTGTTTCACTGTGTACTGTACCAGCTGTATATGCTTGAAGTGACAATAAAACCACTTGAACTTGAACAATATTAGTTGGAATGTAAACTAGCAAGGTTTAAAAAAAAAAAAGTTTAGTTTTATTTCAGGTTGTCTAACAATTTCTTAATCCCCACACCCAGGTCTAAGGAGCCTTCATTTTGCTCCACGTACAGCCCCAGGCTTCATTTTCTGCTCCAATTAAACTCAAATTAAAATTAGCTTCCAATCAGAAAACCCCCCACTAGTCTAGACTACTGTTTCTGGTTTGTGTCCTAAGGAACTCTGACAACTGAAACACAACATAAGAGGAGCATGTGTGCGCGTGCGCACACACACACAGACAGACACACATACACACACACCTCTTTCGCTCTCTGTTTGAGCCTAAGCTGCTCGGGGTCCTCAATGCTTGAGCGACTCTGAAGGGAAAATAAAACAAGACACAAAATGGCAAGACTGCTTACTTTCAGTGACCCTTCATGTGTACACACACACACACACACACACACACACACACACACACATTTACCTTAGCGAAGCGCAACAGGGTTTCCCTCTCCTCCTCTTCTCTCCTTTGTTTCTCCACTTTCTCCAGCTGCTCCAGGAACTTCAGCTGTGAGCGCGTGTCACTGGTCTGAATGTTCCGCCAGTCATCCTAACTCCGGAAACGTGCATTTAAGCTTTAACAGCATTCAGTACCTATTCATTCAGTTTTTGACTCAAATCCACAGACTCTTCATATCTTTGTTTTGCATTACTTCTATGGTGCCTTGCACAAGTATTCAACCCCTTGAACTTTTCTCCATTTCTGTAATGTTACAACCTAGAACTGAAATATACTTAACTGGGATTTTCTTATAAATCTGCATAAAATAGTCCTTATTATTGGGGGGGGGGATTTACATTGCAAAATTATTTATAATTGTTAAAAAATAAATTAAATGTAGAAGTTTTGATTGCATAAGCATTAACCCTCACTGCTGTGAAACCCAAAAATTTGTTCTGGTACAACCAGTTGAGATCAGAAGTCATATTAAATGGAGTTGAATGGAATCTACCAGTGTGTAATTAAAGTGCCATGTGATCTCAATACAAATCCACATGTTCCTGGAAGGCCCCAGAGTTTGTTAGTGAACATACCTAAACAAACAGCATCATGAAGACCAATGACCTATCAAAACAACTCCAAACAACAAAGTTCTGGGAAAGTTTAATTCAGGGTTTGTTTAAAAAAAATAAAAAACAAAAAAAGAACACCCCACATCTGGCAGAGCAACTGTGACTCTGCTTAGAAGAGTAAGGAGGACGATAGTCAGAGAATAACCAAGAGGCCAAGAGTAACTCTGAAGCAATTGTAGAGAGCCACAGCTCAGATAGGAAAGCCCAGACACTCCACAACGTGCAAAGAAAGACGTTATTAACGACAAAATCCCATATGGAGTTTGCCGAAAAGCATGCTGGAGAAAACGTGGGAAAGGTTCTCTGGTCTGATTTTTTGGCACAAAGCACTATGTTAGAAGTTCTTTGTGCACTATGGTGCACTATAGAAGCAATATAGTGCACTATAGAAACCCATCACTCCTAATCACCCTGAGAACACCATCCCCACAGTGATGCATGGTGGTGGTAGCATCACAGTGTAGGGATGCTTTTCATAAGCAGGGACTGGGAAACTGGTCAGGGTTGAGAGCGAGATGGGTGGACCCTAACAGAGGGTAGCCTTAGGGGAAAAAAAAAACAAAAAAAAAAACTATAAAACTCAGCAAGAGACTCGGGTAATATAAATACTGCACTAAGTTAGACATATTGTATGAACTAAATTAAGTCCATTTAAGTTCCAGGATGAAACTACAAAATGTGGGAAAGTTAGAAAAGGCACTGTATGTGTATTTATAGGAGCTGACCTATTGGAATAGTGTATTACATAGTGTATTGAGTTATACTAGTTACTAATGCATGTATTCAGGTTGCCAGTATGATCCATGCAAGGTGTTTTGGTTCATCTGTGTGTATGTGTGTGAGAGAGAGATTGCACATACCCTGTAAGAGATGTTATGATGATGTGCTATAACAGTGAGTTTTTCCAGCAGATCACGAAGTCTTTCCTGTGTGGCATGAGAAAGTAACCCAAGCACATCTGGATTCACCTCTGCAACACCCAGAGAATTACCTATGCGCAGACACATGCACAGGCATAGACACGGACCTAGCCATCACTAGGTGTCACTTTTGACTTTAACTGGGATTGATTTATTTTAAATCACTGCCAATTACCATGTCTTTCTAAAAGGCAGTTGTGAGAACATTGCTTAACTGTGTTCTCAGCAGTAAGAACAACGACCTCAAAACAATGCCAAAGAACACTTTGCACATTTTATTTATCCAAATGCACAAACAATTAAGCTAGGTTTAGCTGTATTGTAATATACATCTAATTTAGATATTAAAAGTAGCATTGATGTTCTTTCAACCAATGAATATACAGTATGTATGTGCTTAGACGGTTTTTGTAATATGCATTGCTGTTGCTGCCTAAAAATATCTAGCTAATAAAGTCTCTACTTCTCGGTCATCTAATTTGTCAGTTCAAAGCTCCTGCTTTTGTAGCGTCATAAGCGGATTATCCTAGTCTCTCTCTCTCTCTCTCTCTCTGTGTGTGTGTGTGTGTGTGTGTGTGTGTGTGTGTGTGTGTGTTGATTTGGAGGAAGGACTGAAAGACAGGTTGTATTTGTTTGCATTTTAGGTTTAAAAACAACTAGCTTCAGCTAATTTCATGCAAAAATCACTGACTGCATACATGTAGAAAAAATAAGTACACCCCATGGAAATTGTTGGCTTTTTTGATGTATTTGGACAAGCAAACATCTGATCCTCTTTGAAGTAGTGTCTATTAATGAAGTTGATATACTTGAACAAAACCACAAGGAAAAATAACTTTCAATTATTTATTCAACAGAAATATCAAAAAAATGCGATTTTCTTCTGTGGAAAATGTAAGTACACCCTTGGCCTCAAAAGCTATCATTGCCCCCTTTAGCAGGTTTTTATGTATTATTGTTCCCCAGGCTTGCTGGAATTTTTCACAACACTTCAATGCAATATTCTTTCAGTTGCAAGATGTTTGAGGGTTTTCTTGCATGTACTGCCCATTTCAAATACCCCACAACATTTCAATGTGATTCAAATCTGGGCTTTGACTAGGTCAATCTATAACCCTCCATTTCTTCTTTTTGAGCCATTCCTTGGTGTATTTGCTAGTGTGCTTAGGATCATTATCCTGTTGAAAGGTCCACTTTCGGTTCAACTTCAACTTTCAGACAGATGGCCTCACATTGTCTTTAAGCACTCTTTGATACGATGCTGAATTCATAGTTGAATCAATGAATGCAAGCTGTACAGTCCCTGGGGCAGTGAAGCAACCCCAAACCATAACATTTCCACTACCATGCTTCACAGTTGGTATGAGGTGCTTCTCCTGAAAAGCTGTCTTTGGTCAAGACCAAGCATGTCAGCTGTGTGGCCACAGTAACAGCAATCTTTGAGTCATCTGTCCAGAGCACATTATTCCAAAAGGCCTGGTCTTTGCCTAGATCAGTGGTCTGGAACCTACGGCTCATGAACTACATGTGGCTCTTTGACAAAAATCATGTGGCTCGCCAGGTGTCTCACCCTTCACCAACATATCGCTGAGGTCAAATTCCTGGGGAAAATGCAAAGTCAATTACAATTCCTTTGTTGTACAGCCTACCAAAATTAATTAAAATTCTGTTTACAATAATATTTCAAGTTGTTCCAGCCAGTGCGTGTATGCAGTACTGTGTGCATGTGTCACGCCAGCAAACAACGGCAAACCACTTATGTTTCTATGGCAACCTCTCACGCTCAGATTCAAGCAGCTACCTAGCTAGTTTATGGAGATGGCGAAAAGAAAGAATTCAGAGAAGCATCGAAAATTTTAAAGTGACTAGACTGAAACATGCTTTTATTGAAAGCTCTGGTGTGCTGCTGTGTCTTATTTGCACAGAACGCTTTCCCTCAAAAAAAAAAAAAATTACAAAGTTAACTGTTAGAGATTGTGCAGCTGCAGCAAAGTACCCGGTGGGCGAAAGCCAAAGGAAGGTGCGGAGCTCCAACATAAACTGCAAGCAGGACAGCTACAGCTGCAAGCGTGGACAGTCGCAACTGGAAGCCTGAATGCTGTTCATTGGAGATTGTAAGACAAGGAAAACCTTTAACTAATGGATGGAGGATATGTTACATCATGCATGTTGAGAATGGCAACTGAACTGTTTGTGGATTTCCCGAACAAGGAGAAAATCGTGAGAATGAGAGGGAAAGAGCACAGATATAACTTCGGCAGATTTTTTTTTCTCTTACAATGTGACGGACAGAGAGACAGAGAGACAGAGAGATATTTTATGCTACTCAGGTGGAAACTTAACCTCAAAGTGAAAGCCCTGCACAATTAATTCCATACTGCAACATTACCTATTGTTTGGTGCATATTTGTTTTTTGAGTTGTCTATGGACTTAAAAAGTTATTGTTATCAAAAAGTTACTGAAAAAACATGTTTCTTATAATAATAAAATATTCACTTTTGCAATGGCTCTTTAAAAAAAAAAATGAATCAACCAAAAATGAAAAATAGCTCTTTGGTGTAAAAAGGTTCCCGCCCCCTGGCTTATATGCTCATTGTCAAACTATAGTCTAGGGAGGCACGCCACCCATGCAGATCAAATTTGTGCAATCTCTTTCTGATTGCAGAAACATGCACTTTGACACCAACAGCTGCAAGACTTCTTAACAGATCCTGTGATGAAATTTTGGGGCTCTTGGAGATTACCTTTTGCATCAGACTGTCTGCTGGGATTTTGCTGGAAATTTGCTGGGACGGCCAGTCCGGGACAAAGTGGCAGTCGTTTGAAAAACTGTGCCACCAGTATATTATTTTCCTTACAGTGGAATGATGCATTTCAGATAATTTGGAGAGCTTTTTAAATCCCTTGCCAGACTCATAGGCATCCACAACATTTTTTTCTGAAGGCCTTATAGAACTCTTTAGATCTTGGCATGATGACACCACACACCTCAATAACAAAGGGAACACCAGACACTAGATATGAGAGGGGTATAAATTAGACAGGTTCCACCTGCACTCCCTAAGCAGGTTCTAATCACTGGCACCCAATCTTCAACACCTGATCCTAGTTTTATGGATTTGATGGTGTGATAAATATAGGGGTGTACTTACTTTTTCCATGTGACTGATCTTTGCTTGTCCAAATATGTCAAAAAAGCCAACAATTTCTATGGGGTGTACTTACTTGTTTACATGACTGTAACTCAAAATATCTCTAGGGGTCAGGTATTAATTGCTGCTTTCGCCTTTTGTAATGCTTGGTGAACAGACGGACATCTGCAAAATCTCTCATTCTGCCTTTTCTGCTGATGCAGATTAAATTCCTGCAAGGCCAAGCCCATCTATTTTATTTCCACATTCCCTTGTTCCATCTCCTCCTCCAGGCTAACTCCTCCTTCCCCTACCTCCTTTTGTTCTCTCACTTTCTCTCCCTTGTTATTTTGATCAGCACGATGGAGGGGATTCCTGCCAATCTGGTAATTTTGCACCACTCCATAGGCGTTAGCATACTGATTAAGTGGAACAGCCTTGTCAGTGATACTGCTGATCAAAGAGAGAGCCTCTCCCTTCTGACTCTCACTACCAGGGCTCAAGATGTGAGAAAAGGTCAGGAGTCAAAGCGTGAGAGCAAACGACAGAGACAGATAGAGAGAGAGACAGACAAAGATGAGAAACGAGGATACCTTATGGATATTAAAGATACAAGGCATTTCTCTGACTGAGTAGGTGTGAAGACACCGTTACCAATTTGAAGCACTCTCTGTTGCAGTGCTGTGATCTGGAGGAAGGGCTCGTCCCTGCATGAGCGCACCACTGTTCCCACCAGCTCTGAACTGGACGCCAAAATGCGAGCGTTCTCCTCGTTCACATTAACACCCGCCATGGACGCCACATCATTTATGTCATCATCATCACTAATTCACAAAAGCACATGGACATACATGCCCAAATGAGAGATTGAATAAATACATTTCTGTTTCTATACGTATTGGTAATTTTAATCACGAATAGGTTTATAGGTTCACCTTGTAAGTATAAAATTACTTACTAGCCTGTTATCCTCCTCTACCCTGTCGGGCAAAGGAAAGGGGAGACCATAAGCCCATCACTAACCAGGCGTTATTTGAGCTTTGGATCATTCTCAGCAAAGCAGTTACCTTGATGGGGGCAGAGGCATGACAGAATGTGTCGTGTTGCCACTTTATTACGGACACCTTCCTTGTTGGTCCACCTTGAAGAAACAGTTTCTGTGTTACTGTGTCCAGTTTCTGAACACAGCATCACTGGTGGCTGAATTTCTGGTTGAGTGACCCGATACATTTGTACTAGTGATCCACCACCCAAATAATATCTGGTCGGCAATGGTCCTATTTTGATCCCTTTTCACTGCTGAATGGCTAAGAGGCTATTGGAAAAAATTGTGTACAGTACCATATTGGTTACATGTATACAATTACTGACTGTAAAGTAACCAAGCCTAAGTGCACTGCATTTATAAACAGCCACAGACAGGTAATTTTTTTCCCCTCAAATCCAAACACAAAATCCACAATGGAGCAGAGAATATTAAGTCATTACCGGAATGAGCCTGAGGTGCTGTCCTTGAAATTTTGTGTTTGTGCTGCTTGAGTTGATCCAGAGGGGGTTTTAGATGCCTGGAGAGAATATTGCCTCTTAAAACCTCCTTTAAAAACAAAAACAAAAAACACTGCACTAGAAAGGTCAAAATAATTAATACAGCAAATAGTCATTAAAAAAATTCACTATGGTTATATTACTTTATGATTACCATAATTTTACTATGATGCTTTAAAGTAAATAAGTTATATATACACCAATCCACCCATATTCTGTACTGCTTATTATACACATAGGGTCGTAAGGAGCCTGTAGCCTATCAAGGGGACTCGGGGCAAGAGGCAGAAGGACAGCCTGGATGGGGTGCCAACCCATCACAGGGCACAATCACAGACACCCATTCACACACTAAGGACAATTTAGAGATAGCTATAACACACCAATAGACAATGCATTTAGAGTAGACAGTGCAGTACTATTTTCTATATTACTTAGCAAACAAAACATCCACACTTTAAATAAATTATGTATGTATATTTCCAGATCAGGCAGTGAGTGTATTTAATTTCCATACTTTTCCAGACTTTGTCCCTTTTTTTTTTTGTAAGGGAAAGAACTGAACATGGCACATTTCGTTAAGGAGAATAAGGAGGAGGAGAACCGTTACCAGCTGCTGCCTGTGTGTTGGTCTGAATGACTGGCTGCTTGGGCTGTGTGTGGTTCTGCACTGGCAACACAACACGAGGTGAGGCTGTCACACGCTGCTCCACAATCACTCCTTTGGTTTGCTGGATCACCTGGTCAAATATAAAACTTCAACTCAAATGCATAGCTAGTACCTACAGGCAGAAGTAGACAACTGAAAACAATAGCAAAAAATACACATCTCATCGACAATGCAGGAAACCAAGAGGGAAATGCTATATGTAAACGCCAGCTTTCAAACACTCAAATAAAAATTGTGTGCATGTGTATCTTTGGTGTAAGAAAAATGAGGGGCAACATTCCCGGAGATATTCTTCAATACAAACAAATGCAATAAACAATACAATCCCCAAAATTAGATTAAAAGATGACGAATGACATTTGAAAATGACTGCATCAAGCATGCGATAACAGGAGATGATGGGATACTGGTGGCTTTAAGTGAATTACACTGAAGTGTGGGTGGCAGGAACTAAACCAGAGAATGAAGATAAATTGGACAAAATATCATAAAAATGAGTCACAATTCAACAAAGGGGCTCACTTTCACTATTTCAAATATAACTTTTCAAAACTTGGACAGAAGAAAAATATACAGTATATTAGTTCACAGGAGATGAAAATGAAAATAGTTGGTAACAGTTCATATGTTTACTGTCCAAAGCATATATTTATATTTTGTCATAAAGCAGCTTAACCGAAATCTGGATTTAGATCCACAATGAAAAAAACTCCCCAAAAACACATAAGGAAGAAAACACAGAGGAACCAGACTCAAAACAAAACCCATCCATCTGGGTGATACTGGATAGTGGGATTATACACTCAGTGAACACTTTATTAGGAACACTATACTAATACTGGGTACAGCCTCCCTTTGCCTCCCTCAAAACAGCCTCAATTATCCATGGCATGGATTCCACAAGATGTTGGAAACATTCCTTTGAGATTCTGGTCCATGTTGATATGATTGCATCACTCAGTTCTGCAGATTTTTCAGGTGCACTTTCATGCTGTGAATCTCCCATTCTACCACATCCCAGATGTGTTCTACTGGATTCAGATCCGGTGACTGGCAAGGCCACTGAAGAACACTGAACTCATTGTCATGTTCATTTAAACAGTTTGAGAGAAATTTTACTTCATTGTGCATCATCATGCTGGAAGTAGCCATTAGAAGATGGGTACATATTGACCATGAATTGATGCACATGGTCAACAACAATACTCAAATAGGCTGTGGCATTCAAGCAATGATTGATTTTTATTAACGGGCCCAAAGTGTGCCAAGAAAACATTTCCCACTGCATTACACCACCTCCACCAGCCTGGACTGTTAACACAAGGCAGGTTGGGGCCATGGATTCATGCTGTAGGTGCCAAATTCTGACCCTACCATCTGTGACCTCAGCAGAAATCGAGATTCATCAGACCAGGCTACGCTTTTCTACATGGGTCTTTGCCGGAACCCAATGTGGTTTTCTGCTGTTGTGGCCCATCTGCCTCAAGGCTCAACGTGTTGTGCATTGTAAGATGCTTTTCTGCTCACCACAATTGTACAAAGTGGTTATCTGAGTTACTGTAGCCTTTCTGTCAGCTCAAACCAGCCTGGCCATTCTCCGTTGATCTTTCTCATCAGCAATGGGCATTGGTATATCAGTGGTTAAGTCATTGGACTACTGATCATAAGGTCATGAGATCAAACCCCAGCACCACTAAGCTGTCACCGTTGGGCCCTTGAGCAAGGCCCTTAAACCTCAACTGTTCAGATGTTGCTCTGGATAAGGGTGTCTACCAAATACCATAAATGTCAGTGTCAACAAGGCGTTTCCATTTGTAGAACTGCCGCTCACTGTTTTTTCTTTATTTCACAATTCTGAGTAAACTCTAGAGACTGTTGTGTGAAAAACCCAGGAGATCAGCAGTTATAGAAATACTCAAACTAGCCCGTCTGACACCAACAATTATGCCACGGTCAAGGTCACTGAGATCACATTTTCCCCCCATTCGGATGGTTGATGTGAACATTACTCGAAGCTGCTGTCCCATATGTGCATGATTTTATGCATTACACTACTACCAGATGGCCGATTAGATAATTGTATGAATGTTTAGGTGTTCCTAATAAAAGTGCTCAGTGAGTGTAAATCATTACAGTATGCAGTTGTAGAAGACTAAAGGCAAACAGTACTGTGTGAGAAGATGCTCAGTATGATTATGCTATTAAAAAAGGGGTCTTGGAATAAGAGTGTCTTTCTGATTTAAGCAGAAGTTCTTAGAAGTTACAAATCTATAGTATTCAGGAGAGGTTATCCACTGAAGTAAGGGTGAGAAACATTGAGAGTAAAGATTGAAACTCTGTTATATATCTGAACATTCTCTGCCAAAATGAGTTTACCATTTGAGGGGGTCTGGCTGGTACACTGCCTCGGACAGGCTGAGAAATGGTAGTGGAAGAAGAAAGGCTATGTTTCTGGGTGCTGCTGCTGATTATGGATGAAGAGGAGGCTTTGGGCTGCTCACACTGTTGGATGAACAGTTGTGAGTTTGGGGTGAGCTGACGCACAGCAGGAAGGCTTCTCTGAAAAAGACAAGAAACCCTCAGACTAAATTCTCTATTCTCCCTATTCTTAGAGATCAAACTCACAAAGATCTTACTTTAAGAAAGGGCACCAGGTACGGTTGTGGGGATGATTTCAGCTCCATGTAAAGTTTTTCAGTGAACTCCTCAGCTTCCAGTCGTCCATCCTGACAAGAAAAACCAGAACACCTTAGACCTGGTGCATACTAATACAGAAGGAGTAGAACTACAAAAGAATGTGTCTTCACACCAGCAGGTCTTTGACCAGAGCTCGAACATTCTGTGCCATGTCAGGTGAGCGGGTCCCACTCGATGCCAGCTTCATTAGCGTGATCAGAAAGTTTTTACATTTCTTTACATTCTCCAACTTCTCCTGTTAAGAACACGAACCACATTGATTTCACAAAGGAATGAAACTTTTGAACAAATTAAGACAGATTACAATGAAATCCCTTTTTTGTTTACCAAGTATACTATAATTAATGCAATTAATCAACATTACAAACATACACTTATATGAAAGATCATTATTTTTATTTAAAAAATTTTCAGCGGTCATGCATTAAATTCCTGGATTTTCAAAAACATTTCAAGCACTATATTTCGAATGCTAAATAAGTGCTTTACTTATCACATCTTTAAGTCTTAAAGTAAGTATGACATATTTTTGTCCTTAAAAAGTAGGGTTTTTCCAAACAATTATATTACATTATGGAGCCCCTAAAGGGACATGGTGGTGGAAAAAATTTGGGATGGGAGGAAAAAAAAAAATTCAAAGCTTTTGCGCTCTCTAGCAAAACTTTTGTATTCCCCAGAGAAAGTTTTGCCTTCTCTCGCAAAGATAGCCTACCTGTTGTGCTTTCTCGCGAAACCTGTGTTCTCACGAGAGACTTCCACGCGGTGGTTCATGCTTGTATCTTCACAGCATCACTTGAGTAATTTTTTCATCAAAACAATGCTCTTTCGCATAATATCCTTTTCAGGTGTCTTTCACTTATGTCATAACTGTACCAAGAACTAAACACAGACCGCATTTCTTTATATTTGAGTCCAAGTTCAAAAAAACCTCTATGAACTGCTCCATTGTGAACCTACGGAGCTGTCTGAACCACTACCAGCGAGAAAATAAACAGGAAGTGTTTGACCGAACTCATAACAGATTTTGCGAGGGAAGGCAAAAGCTTAAAAAAATATATTTCCTCCCATCCGAATTTTTTTCCCACCACCATGTCCCCTTAGGGGCTCCGTACATTATCATATAAAACAATTTTTATTTTATTTTTTTACCAATAATATAGCTGAACCCATCATATGTGTTATGTTATATGTCTATTTTTAACTTCGATTTGTGAGAAACCTAGTTCCTAACAGCATACATTAAAAAAATTTATTCACATTATTAGATGTGAAAGCTAACATAACATAACTAGAGATGTATCGGCCAATAAAGGCTATTTTCACGCTCTCGGCCATCGGCCGATAGTTTAAAAACATCCGATGATCAGGGCTAATTATATCCTGTCAATCAAACGAGGGCAGGAAAACACATCAATTTCATGCTGTGTGTAAAGAAGAGGTCTCTTGTGTGGAATGATGACAAAACAGCAGTCTGTAAACTTTAATCTCTGTACTGATAAGATTTTTATACCGGACGCTGCAGCAGTGAAGGAGTTTCAGCTTCAAGTCTAAAACATTTTTTATTAAAAGGGCCAGTACACTGTTGAAAGATTTAAATGAAGATGTGAAGATGAGTTGATAAAAGTGTATATTGCACAGAAAAATATATTTGTAGAGTAGTATTTTTCATATCCAGTTAATGTTAATATATAAAGTTGTTTATATTATATTACCAGTTCAGAGATGAAGTAGAAATGCTTTTGTTTGTGATGAGTGAATGTGAGCCTAACAGGTTTTTATAATTCAATCAATTAATTCTGTTAATATGAATTAATAACATTCAATAAGTTAAGAAATCTTACGTTAATCTTCAGAATTTAGTTAATGTGTTAATGTTAATTAGAGCATTGTGTTTTCTGTTTATGAGACCAGTTACTGTGAAACAACTTGTTAAAATGGAGAGAATAGAGTTTTTTGCATTTCTTTCAGAATTGTGGAATTAATCATTATTAATCTAAAAGAAGGTATAAAAAGCAGAACTATCAGTATCGGCCGAGATCACTCTGAATAATCGGTTATCGGTATCGGCTGAGAAATTTAGTATCGGTGCATCTCTAATAATAACGATGGAGAAATGACTCACGGCTGTGACCGTGACCGGGGTGGACACTTTGCTGCTGCTGGCTTTGAAGGGAATATTCGGGGAGATATTTCGGGGGCCACTGCCAACTGGGTGGATGTTTTGAGTAACTGTTGAAGAAAGTGATGTCTTGCCAACAGACTGAATAAATAAAAAAAAAAACATTGGTTAGTATTTAAATACCCAACATTTCAGAGTCTGCATACTAACTGCAGACCGACACCTACCTTCACTACAGATGTAGAAGCAACATTGGTGCCAGCGATGGTCCTTTGGCTTATGGTCCCTGCTGCGGTGCTTATCGGAGGTTTCTGAGCAGAGGTAGCTTTAATGACAGTGGGCCCTGTAATGGAGCTTGGCTTTAGGCCTGTCCCCAACACTGAGGGGGGTTTAATAATAGTGCTTCCTGTAGTGGTGGCGTTGATTATGGCAGTGCTCATGGTGGAGCTGGGCATCAGAACAGCCTTTCCTGACGAGGAGGCAGGTTTTACTAAGGTGGCGACCGTTGCAGATGAAGATGGGAGAGAGACTCTGATGATAGACGTGGCTGTTGGCTGTGAATAAGATTACTTTGTTTTATTGTATGACATAATACACACTGTTTTGTACACCTCATGCTACTCTAATACATAATTAACAAAAATAAAAATATAAGAGACAAAAGATACCTGGGAGGCTTGTGGTCTTACAGTTGTAGTGACATTGGATGATTTTTGCACTAAGCCCTGAGCCTGTGCTTGAGCCAAAGCCTGCTGGGAAACCAACATTAACTGCCCACTGTCACTGCGTATTAAAACCATACCTAGACAAACAAGCAAACAAACAAAGGCAAGATGAAGCACTTGCCAAAAGACACATTAGAGACACCCTTAAGGCAACACTACCTGCAACCTCATCACAAACCTTGTGGGATCTGGAAGTTGGCAGGTAGATGGAGAGATGTAGTCTGAGGGCTCCGTGGCACAGTTGCATTCTGCGGCAAAGTCGATGACCGCGGCAAAGTCATGATCGCTGCTCGGAGTGGAGCTTGGGTCACTGCTGGAGGTCTGACCTGGTTAGATATCACAGTGAGTCCTCCAGGATGTGAAGCTGAGATCTGTCCACTAGCCGCAGCTGCTGTAATAGCCGCTGACACCACTCTCGCCCCCACCACCAGTGGCGTGGAAGATCTGACAGACGCAGCAGAGCTCACTATGACTTTTGATGGTGGAGCCATGGAGGCAGATGTTACAGTGGAGGTCACAGGTGTAGCAGGGTTGGGGAGCATGTTGGAGGAAAGAGCTTCAGCTTTAGTAGGATCCTTTTTGAGTGCCTCAGATGGCTGTGATGCCTGAATATTACTTTCCTCTGGAGGTACTGACTCTTTGGCTGAAGTGTGGGACGCGCTGGTGGCTTCAGGTGCATTGTGTATATCTGATACCTGAGTGCACGGTGCTGGTGGAGTGGCTCCTGTTTCTGGAGATTCGCGCGCTTTTTCTGCCGAATCATCTATTTTACTAAAGTCGTTTGCGCTTTCGCTTTCAGACATGACAGAAATGTAGAACACAAGCAGCGTCGTGCCGTGTCAATATAACGCCTCGTTCATATCAGTGTGAACTGATTCCCGGCCATTGTCGTCCTCAGTGCGGAATTTAAACAAATCCCGCCTCTTCAATTAGCTGAGCTCTGAATCCTGAACCCTTTTCAACAATCAGCTGATATTTAGCATCAAAACTATAACTACATACGGAAGTCCTAAGCGGCCACATATTATTATTATTATTATTATTATTATTATTATTATTATTATTATTTTTACCCCTGATGCTTTCTCGTGATTTCGACTTAACAAAAGTTATTTTCTCGTGGTCACAATTTAATTTTCTTTATTAAGTTTTTTTGTTGTTGTTGTTGTTTTCTCGTGAGCTCGACTTAGTTTTGCTGTGCACTGGACATCGTCCCGAAGTCAATGGGGTTTTTGAAAGGGTTTTTTGGTTAAATGCCTGAAATATGGTCTGTGGTTAACACAAGCTCAAGATATGTTCGCGTTTTATACTACGACATAAATTACATCAGTAAGGTCACACTTTTTTTTTTTTTTTAAGGCTTTTACGTGTCTTAAAAAAGATTGTTGCTGGCTAAATGTTACTAGAGAGGTTGTTGGAGGAAATTAAACGTCATCACGCCGAACAGGAAAACTCTTTTACTACAGCCTCGCTGTGTTTATACTCGCACGCTTACATATCAAACTTTCCAACTTGTAGATTTATCAATTTATAATATTTTCCAATTATATTGTTTTTTAAAATAAAGATTGAAAGAGTTGTCGGAAGCGCAATGGTGGTGACGTTGAAGTCATGCGACCGTGGTGTAGTTTGTTTATAGCCTAACATTAACTTTTTACTTCTGGCGAGTGTATAGGCTTCAAAATCGTATGAATCCTCTCTCAATGAACGGAACATGTAAGAATCATAAACTTTTGTACGTCACATTGTTTATTTTCTGCAATAATACAAAAGCCCATGGATAAATCCTATTGGTTTTTTGTGGAGGGAACCAGGGTAATGCTAACTTCCGGGGTGGCCTACAAAAATATATCATCCCTGCAGGACTGACGACATCCACATTAGAGTCCCACACTTGAGAAGGGGGACATCCCTCTCTCTTAATGCAAGATAAAGTCCATCTCTACAGTGGGGAATTATTACATTTATGATGGTGAAGATGCCAACGTGCATGTAACACCAGGCCCATTCACAAAGAGGCAGATTTTCTTGGGGTAAAATTACATCTTCAGAAAACAGCTTTTGGTTATTTCAAGATCACAAGAAAACGACTATTTGTTATGTCGAGATCACAAGAAAATTAAGTCGAGAGCACAAGAAAACGGAAAATAAATATTATTATTACACGGCTGCTTAGGGCTGTTAGCAGCGTGTAAGTTAGAGAGTCATAATAAAACAATACGTTACAATATCTTGACCATAGGTTCTATGTGCACTAAATACAATGGTCATAATATACACTCACAGGCCACTTTAATCGGAACACATGTGCACCTGCTCACTTAAGTAGTTATCCAATCAGCCAATCATTTAGCAGCAGCACACTGCATAGAATCATGCAGATGCAGGTCAAGCACTTCAGTTAATGTTCACATCAAACATTAGAATGAGGAAAAAGTCTGATCTCTGTTATTTTAACCGTGGCATGGTTGTTGGTGCCAGATGGGCTAGTTTGAGTTCTTCATAAATTAGTGATCATAAATTGGGGATTTTCACACACAACTGTCTTTAGAGTTTGAACAGAATGGTGCGACAAACAAAAACACTGAGTGAGTGATAGTTCTATGGGTGCAAACGTCTTGTTGATAAGAGAGGTCAAAGGAAAAAGGAAGGATATCCATCCATCCATCCATCTGTCCATTTTTCCATACCGCTTTTCCTACACAGGGTCACAGGGGAGCCTGGAACCTATCCCAGGGAACTCAGGGCACAAGGTGGGGGACACCCTGGATGGATTGCCAACTCATTGCAGGGCACAATCACACACATATTCTAGACAATTTGGGAATGCCAATCAGCCTACAGCACATGTCTCTGGACAGGGGGAGGAAACCAGAATGCCCAGAGGAAACCCCCGAAGCACAAGGAGAACATGTAAGCTCCACACACAGGGCAGATGCCGGATTCGAACCCCCATCCCCGGAGGTGCAAGCAAATGTACTAACCACTAAGCCATAATAAACACTCTTTACAACCATAAAAAAATATTTGCATATTCCTTTATTTTGTGCTTTTGTATGTGTGCAATGATGTCTGGTAATAACATAATCTGATAAAACTGTTAAGATAACTGTCTGGGAATAGTAACAGTACAGAGACCTGGATAAGAGTTGCTTTTGATTTGACTTCTTTTGATGATACTGGTGGACATGAATCCGGTAAACCAAGTAAAAAAGTTTTAAAACAAACCTTTGCCTTGGTATAATCTTATGTGGCAGATCTATTTGATTTTTTTTGCGTTTTAACACTGAAAAGTTGATTATTGTATATACCCGTTGTACAGTCATGTGAAAAAATAAGTACACCCCATGGACGTTGTTGGCTTTTATTGACATATTTGGACTAGCAAACATTTTATCCTCTTTGAAACAGTGCATATTTATAAAGTTGATACACTCTGAATCATACCAAAGAGTGCTTGAAGATAATGTGAGGCCATCTGTCTGAAAGTTGAAGTTGAACTGAAAGTGGACCTTTCAACAGGATAATGTTCCTAAGCACATGAGCAAATCCACCAAGGAATGGCTAAAAAAGAAGAAATGGAGGGTTATGGAATGGCCTCGTCAAAGCCCAGATTTGAATCCCATTGAAATATTGTGAAAACCCTCAAACATCTTGCAACTGAAAGAATATTGGATGGAAGAGTGGTCAAAAATTCGAGCAAGCCTGGTGGACAATTATGCAAAATGCTAAAGGGGGCAATACTAGCTTCTGAGGCCACGGGTGTAGTTACTTTTTCCACAGAAGATTATCACATCTATTGACATTTCTGTTGAATAAATTATTGAAAAAGCTACTTTTCATTGTGGTTTTGTTCAAGTATATCAACTTCAATAATAGATACTGTTTCAAAGAGGCTCAAATGTTTGCTTGTCCAGATATGTCAAAAAAGCCAACAATTTCCACGGGGTGTATTTATTTTTTCATATGACCATATATACTTGAAAGGCTGTAACCTGTCCTTTAAAAAAAAAAGATAATTTTCCACTAGTCCAGTGGTTCCTGTTTAATTTGAATGACTGTAGTCAGGACCCCGCTTCGAACGTGCTTGATCTCTCTCCGTAGAACATACTCGCTGAACTGAGATGAGTCCACACCACCTCCACATGAAGCAACAATCTCAAATCCCTTCTGCTGGAGCCGCTCAAGAACCTCAGACACACACACACACACACACACACACACACACACACACACACACACACACACACACACACCATATTACTCTTCTGGTTAACAGTTTATTAAGCAGACAGAAAATCTATCAGTACATTTTTTAAATTTCTCAGTAACTTTTAAATTATTCAACTTATTGTAAAACGCATGTCATTTCTGACAACAAAAGTCTTTTTTTTTTTTTTTTTTTTTTTGCATGATTACATCATCAAGAAGATGTCAAGTGACCTTAATGATGCAGTGACAAGGTTGTAGCCCTTTCATAGGTACTGAAAAAATGGTCAGGTTCAGTTTACAATGTATTGTGGTAAGACCCCAAAAACATTCAAATGTGTTGTTATTATTATAATAACATGTTTATTTGAAACATTTAAGTGTAAGCACGGTTTCAAGCAAAAGATTTAAATGAAAAGTCAAGTGGCACTAAGAGTCTGAAAAGTCAGGTGGCACAAACAATGAGTCAAATGGTGAAACCAGGGGAAACATGTATTTAAACAAATAAATTACATGTAAACTGTGCAGTTAGGTAGGAAGTGTAACTGTATACACTGTATGTTTGTAAAGCACATGTCTTTTGTTGGTTAATATAATTTTATTGTCTTTTACTGAAAAATTGGATGTGTTATTGCACCCCATGACGTTATATGGGTGGTGAAATTTTGAACACCTTAATTGTCATTGCAGGCTTAGTCAATGTTACTGCCTATACAATATCATAAAGCACCCTGTAATGAGTGCATATTACATGTAAAATATGTTGTGCAACCTACTTGTACAGAATTGAGATGGCAGTATCCATTTAGTGGGAACCGGATGATATGAGTGGAGTCATGGTTCCATCCTGCGTTGACTGTATTACACATGACATCTCCGATCTCAGGGAAAATGTCCTCGATGAGAGCCTTATCTCCACTCAATGTGATCCTTTCGCCCAGCTCGGGAGCCACACGCACCACCACACATTCGCATGCCCGTGACACACACCCTGAGTCTCGCTCCGAACGCCAGCGTTCAAGCTCTGCCTGTAGTGGCTGCAGCTGGAAATATTGTGCTTCCTCATACAGCAGACAGTAGTCCTGCTCAAACACACACATCGAAAAATAATTCAGATTGATACTTTTAATTACTACGGGTAAAAGTTTAACTATACAGCAGACTCACCTGTTTACTGTGTATTGGGAATGTTTATGTCCATACAGTACATAGAGGTGTAATGTTTAGTGCTCCAAATATTTGTATCTCTATTTGGATTTAAACCTGAAGTAGACGTGGCCTAAATGACCCTTTTCCTTTTATTTTTTTTGTGAACTAGGGAGGTGTGTGGGACTGTTATTTCAATAACATTATTTTTTTATTTGTAACTGCCTGACATTTTCTAATGAACTTGACCCACAAGATTCATATCTGACTGCTCACCCACATTCAAGTAAAAACCTCCAACTGTTTTGTCACAGGATCCCAGTCAAAGTGCACACCTCTAGTTCAGCTAGATACCCTATGCACTATATTCTTTCAAGCCTTCTAAATAAAACAAATATACCTCCTATTTGTATCTGTATTTATATCTATTTCAAACATTATGTGTTCATTCTGAATAATGTATTCGTGTTTGGTTACACCACTAACATTTAAGTATGCTGAATTACAATCCATTAAATATTAAATCAGAATATCAATGAATTGGTTGGATAAACTGTATAACAATATAAACAATATCTGTCCTAAAATAAACAGCAGATACATTTAACTATGGACCTAAGAATGATTGTCCTTATTAGAAATTAACCCAAATACAGGAATAGAGGCAGAATCAAACACACCTTAAAGTCATCTGGGATGAGTAGCTTGGAAGTCCTGAGAAAGTTGAGGATGTAGCGGAACATATGACCATCACGGTCGATGAAATAATGCTGCTTTAGACTGTCTAGCACTATGGGCTCTGTGCCATCAAACAAACGGCCAATCCTATAAATAAGAAAGAGAGAGAAATAAAGAGGAGGGAGTAGGGTAGATGGAATCTGTGGCTTTGTACATGTGAACATATTAAAAACCACATTTTATAGTGGACACCAGCATATGTGTGTGCACTGGTTCCCCTGTGCATATCCATATGTGCCCAGCAGGCCAGCCTTACAATGCGCCTCATGCTCCATAGATGCAACAGAGGCGCCTGATAGTGCACCTTCCCCTGCAAGCACCCGAGCGTATGCGCACACAAACACATCAACATGATTATCAGTCATGAGTAGCAGAGCAGAATGGCTGGGGGCTAGGCTGCTTAGGCAGATGTCACAGTTCCTCTGTATACCTGGATGCTGTTGACAAAGCTGTATATGTTGTAGCCATGAGCGAAATAAACCACAACTGCACGTGTCACTTATCACCATAGAATACATGTTTTAGAAAACACCTACTGTCCCATATGGACATGGAGCATATGTTTACAGCCAGGGCCAAGATACGTGAAAAATAGGAAGGTACAGTAGGGGAAATAAGTATTGGACGCGTCACCATTGTTTTCAGTAATTATATTTCCAATGAGGCTATTCACATGAGGATTTCAGCTGGTTCCTTGCCTTACCTTGCCTTGGAGAACTGCTTTTTTTTTTAGCATGTCCAATAATTGTTTCCTGTGTCATTCCACTTTATTACACATAACTTAATTTATGGAATTTAGTGTTGTGAATTCTTTATATTTCTGGATTTCTTGAGTTAATACTGATGTCTGGTGAAAATTGCATGTGAATAGCCTCATTGGAAATATATTTACTGAAAAAAATGTTGACACGTCCAATATTTATTCCTATACTATATATCATATATACCAATAAATTCCCTAGGGCACAGGAATTCTAGTGAAATTGTGATGCCAGGACATTGCTGTATAACAATGCAAAACTGCCTATATGTTTGACACTGTGTGAGACTGTGTAAGTCTGTTGTGTGTTCCTCTCTAAGAATGTATCATGAGTGTATGTGAGAATATGTAAAGTCTGTATGACACTGTATAACACTTCATGAGTTTATGTAACTGTATCAAACTCTGTATGAGAAAGTGTGAGAGACTGTGTGTCTGTATGAGACAATGAGACTCTTTGACAATGTGTGAGTTTGTATAATACTGTGGGAGACTATTTGAGACTGTGTAATACTGTGTGAAACTATTTCAGAGTGTGTGAGACCGTATAATACTGTATGACACTGTATAATACTGTGTGAGACTGTATAATACTGTGTGAGACTATCTGAGACTGTGTGAGACTGTGTACTACTGTATGAGACTGTATAATACTGTGTGAGACTATTTGAGACTGTGTGAGACTGTATGAGACTGTGTGAGACTGTATAATACTGTGTCAGACTGTATGAGACTGTGAGAGACTGAATGAAATGGTGTGAGTCTGTATAATACTCTATGAGACTATAAGAGACTGGGAGTCTGTATGTATTAAGAGACTGTGTGTAAGATTATGTGAGTCTGTATGATACTGGGTAAGATGATGTCATGCTGTGTGAGACTGTGTAGCACTATGTCCTACTATGAACTGTACTATGTACTGTGTGAATCTGTGTGACATAGAGTCTGTGTGAGACTGTATGAATATGTGAGATGGTGTTAAGAGACTGTGTTTATAAGACTATGTAAGACTGTGTGATGCTGTATGAGACTGTGTGAATGTGAGAGACACTGGAAGGCTGTATAAGTTTGTGTCAGTATGTATGAGCTTGTTTGAGGGTCTGTGAGAGAGAAGATGTCAAGCTGGCTGGATACCCAGTGCTGCAGGCTCTTTTCTTTGATGCTTGACTCAGTCAGCAGCCAGGAGACTTTAACACTCCCTGGCATTGCAGAAATGTACTGGTCAGCAAGATAATAAGCATAGACAAGACACACAAACAAACACACACACACAGACATACACACGCGCACACGCAAAGGCAGATATATTTAGAAGTACAAGAAATGCAGATGACAAACCTAGACAGTATGACATACATCATAGAAACGCAACACAAAAGGCACACATAAGGAAAGACATGAGGAAAAAAAAAAACAGATTCAGTATGACTATTGAAGAAACAGGAAATGGCATCTCATGTCATAGAGTGCCTAATTTTTCCTGTTTCTCTACTTTACTTTGTTGCAATCAGTTGTTCTCATGTGCATTGGTTAAAAAGTACAGGGCTGATGCTGATTAAGGCTCCTCCTATATCTCAAATCAAAAGCTGATTTTCTTCCTATTCATGTGTGTATGTTGATAAATGGCAATCACCCGTAAATTACCGGGCTGCATGCACACCACAGCTGATTTACATTTGGTGACACTCACAAAGCTCCATAAAAAGTTCAAGTTCACAAAGTGGAAAGCTCAAAATGGCCAAAATAGGCAGAAGGCAGAACTTGAGTACTTCTGAGGCAGAAGGTAGAGTACTTTTGACTCATGTCTACAATAAATTAAAAAAACATTATTTAGTAGCGTATCCAGTGGAGTCACAGCACCTGAAGAGACCAAAATATGTAGAGAAATTATGGAGGTAAATTCAGTGTTGTCCATGCGCAATATAAGTGAGGTCAGAAGAAAATGGAACCCCCCCAAAAAAGTATTACTGCTAATTGACAAAGTTTTTCTGGTACCAGCAGATGCTAAAACATGAAACAGCTTTTTAAAATTGACCAGATGCCATGGCAAAATTATAGACTTATAAGCAAACTTAAAAGACTTATAAGGCAGATTTCATCCTCTGAAAAAAAAAAGCAGAACCGTCTCTAAATATCCATTGCCTCCTAGGGGCATCATCTGCTAACTCTTTCAGTAATACCAATTCTGCCATTTGCACCGCCTCAGCCGGGGGTGGGTAGTAACGTGGATTTTTTAACTTTTAAGTGTAGGTTTAACTGGACAAACTTGTACTTTTACTCAAGTTATTTTGAATCACAGAAATGTACGTTTACTTTGCTACATTCGATGGCGTTCCTCCGTTACTGTTGAATGTTAATTAATATGTAGTTTTAATAATTAGTTTATATCATGTATAATAAGGTCGCAAGTTTCACAATACACTGCAGTGGTCTGAATGTGTCTCTCAATAACCATACACTTTTTTAGCGGAAGATAATGGCCGAAGACTAACAATCACTCCCTCTCTCCACACACTTTCTGTTCTGTTCTGTTTCATGGTCTGTACTTTTGTTCTCTGTTGTCTTGTTTAAATACAGATATTGACAAGTTTGTATTGTTAACATGTGAAAATAAAGACAGAAAATGTTTGTTTATTAGGGGGGGTGTGTGAGATTTTGTGTTGAAAATGACAGGTTGTGTGTTATTGTACCCATCACTGGACTTGGATATGCTGCTTCATCTTGAACCCAGGTTTTATATCATATAAACAGAACAGACAGACTTTGAAGGAGAGGTGTATATGAAACGACGGGCCTAAAAATATTTAATACTCATATTTAAACGAATAAATGATTTGAACTTGACAGTGTATCTAAAAAAGGAGTAACTCATCACAAGTTATAAGATTCAAAGCCAGTCGAGTTTTACTGATCGGGTTTTACAGTTGAGTTTTACATTAGTTAGGACTCTTATGCATAAGTTTACACACAGTCAAGAGCAGGACTAGGATATAAACGTTTTTTTTAATTTACAGGATTTTCATGAATACCAAATTTTTTGTGTAAACACTCATACCAACAATTGAACAATGCATTGCTGCAAACCATAATCTCTCTTTTTTCTAATAGGCAGTGGTTTCTCATCCATAGGAACAGTATACCAATAACAACCATTCAACAAATGTTAATACAGATAAAGTTCTCAATCACCCCATTCATTTTAAATTCCGTTGAAATACGTATGACCTATTTTGAGTTACCAACAGGTTTCATTGATTTGTTTCGTTTATTTGCTCACATTCCTAGCCATATAGTGTATATATCAGTCCCTCCAGGATTCTGTGATTGCAGAAATTAACGCAAACAAACAAACTCCGCAATATTCAGAGGATCTTGCAATTTTTCTAAATTACTGCAGATTTTACTCAGAATTACGTCTAAAACCCTCAGCCAAAAACGCATTCAGCCAAAACCCTCTTCGGTTCATGTGTGTCAAACATGAGTACAGCTATAAGGTCTCATTTACCAACAAACAACGTGCAAAACAATTTCGTTCAATTGCAATTTCACCAATTCAAGTAGTTTTCTGCAAAAAAGCACAAAAAACTGTGTATATAGCTGTGTTATAGAAAATAATTCAAATTAAATCTTTTTTTTTTTTTGCAAATAAAGTCAAAGTGTAAGTGTTTTTGTCTCCAAAGTACATATCCATTTTGCTGAAACCTGGCAAGCCTGATTAATGATATTAGCTCTTCTGTGAGCACCTCATAGACTGTGACAATGACGATGGCAAACACACTTGCTGTATCAAATACAACTGAACAGAGATATGTCTGAAACACTCTAAATGAGCCGTGAGACTGTATGCTGGATGACTGTATGTTGTCAACTCTCAGCTGCTTATTACAGGGTTAATCAATAATTCACTAGACAGTAGCCTACTGCATAAGTCAATTCTGATAACCTCTTGTATTAAATTTGGTTGAGGCTATGTCATTATTAATGTTGTCTTGCTGGACCAAAACCTTTGCTCATGAGCTGCTGCTCCCTCTATACTGATGCATAACAGGCACATGTGAAACAGGAAAGCAGTCACTGGCTTTCCCAGTGACAAAGGCTTGACTGTGTTCTTGTTGAAGTTAAATTTCCACCAGAAAATCAATTCAGTTGTGTAAATCACAACTAGTGGTATGGCCCAAGCACGAAATCCCAGTTTTTACTCCATGAATTAGGCCATGAATGGAGACATGTGTTGCTATCTCTTCAACTTTATTATGTACACATGTGCGTATGATATGTGTATGCACACTGATGAATCCCAATTTTATTGTGCATACAATACTTTGTTTTTAGTACAATTATATGCCTCAGAAATGATTTAGAACCTTTTCAACACAATGTTGATAAATAAGGGCCCTGGTTTTAAAGGAGTGTGTGTGTTTTACCGAGATTCTGGGTATTTAGTGAGCGTAGCGAGACTACTGGTGTACATCTGTCCTCCCACATCGATGTGCACTGGTGCGTTGGCCTTGGTTAGCTGGGCCGGTGTGGGGATGCCAGCTGTACCCACTGGGGAGGATGGCGACTGTGCCAAACGAGGCCGAGTCAACATGGCCACGCTGCTGCGATGTTCCTGAGGCACAGACATATACAAGAGCAAGGTATGAGTGAGAAAGCGTGTATAAATATAATATATTTGAAATGTGTTAGTATGGGTATGTAGTTGGATGGAAATTTGTATGTGTGAGAGAGAAAAGACAATCCGAGGGTGAAACGGTTGGACAGACAGGCCCCAGGGGCAGCCAATGTGTTCCTGTGGGAATGCACTGGATGTCTAGTACAACTAATAGCTCATGCAATCATGCGACATGAGGACAGTGCTGAATGTAGGTCACACTACTGATAAACAACTGGACTGAAAAATGTTTTTTTTAAAACATGTACACAAACCACATATTATACTGATTGGTGATACCACTACTAGTTTAGCAAGGGTTAATACATTTTAGCTAATAAAAGAGGTAATTTAATTATTGTGACACTGCTACAACTACTGTCATTAGCATATGCTCCAGCTTTGTCTGAGACAATTTCTGTTTGTGCTGTACAAACGGTATTGAACTCAGTTGTCAGCATTTATCTATGCACAATGCAAAAGCCATCAGCAGGACTCTTCAAAATGGGAATAAAAACCAAAAACAGCAATGTTATTTAGAAACTGTCTCAGTGGAAATCTTGGAGGATAAACCATCTAGAAAACAGTTCTCTCTCTCTCTCTATCTGAGCTGAAAACAAGCATTCACGTTCTATAATGATGCAGATTTTGTGCTAAAGCAGCACCTAGTCCGAATATGTGCTCCCATTTAATCTCATGTTCTGCTATTTATTTATGGATGTACACAGGTATGATCTCTCTTTTCTGGTTTCTAATACATTTAATCTCTTCCACTCGGCTGGGGAAGTGACGTCTCTCTCCCACGTCCTCTACTGTGTCACCATATCGCACCATAATCCCCCCACATTACACAGCGCTGATGAACACTCTTTAGGGAACTCTGGTCTGGTCAAAGCTATGACATGGTACAGCTAGGGCTTGAACCTGTGCCTCAGTAAAAGGGTGAATGTTTTACTAGGAGGAACCTCAAAAAACTGTCTATGGTAATGATTATGATTAAAGCAAATAGAAATGTATGGACTTGGGTTTGATACATTTTGTGTAAAAAAAACAACAACCCAATAACTGTAAGGTACATGCTGGTCTGGTTAATAATGTCGTTTTGTGTGTGTATGATGCATAACAGTTGGAGAGAAGGAGCTCTTTCATTCCTGAAACCACTGTATCAGTACAGGGGCTGGAACAATTCATACATCACACTTTTCCTAAAAACGTTGAGAACCACTTTTCAGAATTTCCTATTGTTTTGTTATGCTGAATGTAGGAGTTATTAGACCTTACATCTTAACCAATCATATCCAGCCTTTAGCTACGGTAACTGTATGATGTGTAGGTAAGACACGACCCCATTGACATCACAGTCAGGATTGTAACAAGCATAGTTTAGGACTGAAGTGTGAGCAACACAGTTTGAGCTACAAATGCCTAAATGAAGCCCTACATGAAGACTAGAAATATTTGTCATACTCCAGCAGACAAATATTTCATATGAACACAGATGAGTCAAAGATGAGACAGCAAAACATTTCATTTATTTATTTAAGTGTTTAGTAGATTTTTGAAAGGAATACATTAATTGCATATTTACACAATGATGGAGCATGAAAATGTTGCATAGAGATACTTATGAACATGAGAATGAACGAGAGATGCCACCTTTTTTTCAGCTAGTTACAGGAGCAGTGCTTCTGTCATAATGGAACAGTAATGGCAAAAACAGACTAAACTGACTATTAGGGTTTCCCAACTCGTGATTCATTGTCCACAGTCTGGTGATTTTCCAGATCAGACATACTTACTAAACCTGCTCTTAGCTGCTGAGTTGAATCAGAGCAGGTAAATGGGCTCACATGTGTCCTTTAGGACTGGAATCGGGCGTCCCTAAGTGACCACGTGACCAGCAGGTACTCTAACTGTTTCCTGATAATAGAACACGGGAACTGGCCTAAAACACAAGTCTGCATTGTGACAGCAACCGAGTCGCGACGTGTGAACGCCGTAGGGTGCACCAGTTTACAACGATTTCATCTCGTTGTGAATATTTGTTCTGAATTACACCTGAAGTTGTTATTACCTGCGCAGACAGCACGAGTGCAGGTTCCCCTTTGTGCTCAAGCGCAGGCGGGGCGACGGGGACCGCGGAATCCGCGCTAACTTTGATCGGTACCGGAGGGTTTGCGCCTTCTACACCAGGACGAACGCAAAGCCTTTTCGGGGAAGACTCCGGTAACGTCGCGTACGCGGAATAAATGTCCGTTCGTTGACGTTTGCACATTTTACGCGTCTCGAGGTCCGGTGAGTCCTCGGTGTCGCGACGCAGCCGCTGGCTTCCGTTGACCATTTCCGGTGCAACATGTAGCGGCGCCAATTTCGAGCCGATGCCGGCGACGCTGTTGAGCGTTGCTATGGAGACGGCGCCGATGCAGTGGTTGGTGTAGGTTTTGGAGAGCTTAGCTGCGCGAGAGAGCATCTGCATCCTCGTGCCCAGCAGGTTTTTACCCACGGCTTTATTCTCGTACCACGTCGTGTCGTTTTCGCTGCAGTGATCGCGCGGGCGCTGGAAAAAAGCCCTGCACGCGGGGTTGCGCTTTGACAGGTACTTCACAAAGCTTGCATAAGGGCAAAACTCCGTGCCGGTTTCGTACATGCGCGGGAGGTTTTCCTCATCCGTGTCTGATCTTTTCCTGCTCCAGGATGAAGAGCGGGACTTGTGGTACGGCCCGAGCGCTTTGAAGTAGACGAACCTCCTCCCGTCCTCGTCCGTGGCGAGCCCGAAAGAGTCCTCTTCGAGCTCGCGCTGGTTCTCTCGGCCCCTCGTACAGAAGTACATACACGTCTCGAACCACACTTTGTTGAGTAGTCCGAATGGGGTGCGCGCGCTGAACGCGGCAGACGCGTATAGCCTGCGCAGGTCGGCGCGCGTGATCGCCTGCTTCTGAACCACGGGTCCGGCGCCCTGTTCCTCCAGGCGGCGGATGACAGCAGCAAGCGCCAGGTTGGCACTGCGCAGCTCCGGGTCCTTGGTCAGGTCGAGCGTGCGGCAGAAGGGCGGCTCGTTTAGATAACGGTTGAGCGAACTGCGTATGCTGATCAGCGACGACTTGCTGTACAACTGGCCGCTCTTGGAGCGCGCCTCCGAGTAAAACGCGCGCAGGACTCTGCAGAGTCCGTGTTTGTCCATGCTTTCGAAGTTCGTACTCTGTGCCGTCTCGCTCAAATACTCGCGGAAGATCCGCACCGCGTAACGCGTGGCCAAGCGCGTGTTCTCGCTCAGACGCGAGCGCTCCGACACGGACAGATGAGTCGTCTCTCCCTCATCAGCATCGGGGTCCAGAAGCATGTGCAGCTCGTGTCCCCCGCGCTGCTGGTCTATATTCCGCATAAGGACCGCTTCCTCGCTCTCGCAGTTCTTGGGCTCCAACTCGGCTTCTTCATCCTCACACTCCTCACCCTCGTTCACCGTGATCTGGATCTCCTGAATCTCTCCTTCTCCGTCCTCGAAGTCTCGTTCGTCACCACGGCAGTTGTGCCCGCTGCCAGGCATTCTCGCCATATTGCGGTCTGAGAGTGTATGAGTCCTGGGGCAGTGCGCATGCGCTATATTGGACCGCAGAGCTGAGAGCTGAGAGCTCCCCCCGCCCCGCCCCCCTGCTTTTTAATGACCTTCAGCTATGAGCTCAGGCACGCAGGCGCTCTTAAAGGTGCAGAGAAAAGGGAGGGCGCATCACCAAAATTAAAACTTACCCCTACTCCGTCTCACACACTTGGATACACAATGCTAGAATTAGGTGGAGGGGAAACTAAATGCTACAGTATATAGGACTACTTTAAAAGACATGAAAGAATGTGACTATGTCTTAAATCTCACACACATACACTTGTAAATTACTGAAGCACTGTGCATTTATCTCATGCTTCTCCAAGTGTGTGACTGGGGTCTGCGTAATTTTCATATAATTATATAGTCTAATACATTTCTGTGTTTACTTTTAATAACATTACAAGGTGAGTATACAAAATAAGATATTTTACCAATCAACATATTCACTGCCCCCTTGGGCATGGTAGCTTAGTGGTTAGCACATTTGCCTCGCACCTCCAGGGTTGGGAGATCAATTCCCACCCCCCACCTTCTGTGCACGGAGTTTCCATGTTCTTCCTGTGCTTTGTGGGTTTCCTCCGGGTACTCCAGTTTCCTCCCCCAGTCCAAAGACATGCATTTTAGGTTCAGTGCCATTTCCAAATTGTCTGTAGTGTGTGAATGAGTGTGCAGTTGTGCCCTGCAATAGGTTGGCACCCCATCTAGGGTGTCCCCTACCTCATGCTCTGAGTCCCCTGGGATAGACTCCCGGCTCCCTGTGACCCCGTTTAGGATAAATGGTAATGAAAATGGTTGGATAGATATTCACTGAGTGCAAGAATTTTCTGCTTCGCTGGTTTGTAAATGTACAACCCTGCTATTCATGTATAAATCAAAAGTCCTTTCCTTAAATCTTAAAGATATGATTAAGTTTGTATTATGATGCACTAAATCTGTTGACAACTTATCTTAAAGAAATGTGTGAAATGTTTTAAATCAGTTCAAAGAGCATGTCACGATTCTGATTTGAATATCACTTTGTTTGAATGATTTTTTTATTGTTGGAAAGTTTCATCAGAGGCAGTAGAAATAAAGATCCATTGTCCATCTGCTTTACCAAATATATAAAACATGAACAACACATTCAACTTTTTAAATATTATGTACATATAAAATGATACCTTTATGAAAGTCTAAAGATCAGTGGAAGGTAGTGTGGCACTGTGCTCATTCTCAGGGTGGTGGAAATAAGTGCAGTGATTGCAGTTAAAGTGAAAGTGACTAGAAGGTTGTGAGTTTTAAATCCTATGACCACCAAAGAGCACTTGGCAGGCTCTTGAGTACGACTCCTAAACTTCAGCTGTATGCATTTAGTGAAATGCATTTTCATGTAGCAGAAGACCATCCTCTTTTGGCTCTTTGTTGCCGAGACATCTTGTGAGCTTTCGAGTTAAAATGAGAAGTCTCTATTCTTTTGTCTCGTTCTGCTGTTACAACTTGCAGGCATGTCACCAGAACCAGCAATGACATCTCTTAAAGGTAAAAGAAAAAAGTGAGAGGGTAAAAATGTTTCTCGTCTCCTTCACATTTTAAATTCCCCTTAGAAGAACCCATTTCACACCTAGATACCCAATTAGCAATTATCCCAGCTTTAAAGTAGAGTCCTGAGCTGGGGCCCTGATCTGGGCTTGATTTGTATGCACTTTGTGCAGATGGTGATAAGAGAGAGAGAGAGGCAGAATATATTTATAGTTTTAATTTTAATTTCATAATCATTTGCATGGCAGGCTGGCCTGTGGGCATGAGGGAAATAACATGCCTGCTCTTCAAAAGGCACATCAGACTCATTTCATGGCTATGTGCTGGATTGGAGGATTTTTTTTTGTGTGTGTGTGCAGGTAGGTAATGTGTCCCAGAGTAATCTTTGATGATAGAGAAGTTCAGAAGAAGGAATTTAAGAAAAAAATCAGAGCATATGCAGTGCCATAAATGACTTTTCCCTCTGAGGCTCGGCATGGAGCTCTGCGGAAAGGAACTCCATGGTGCGATAGAACTGAAACCACTGCCAAAGCCCTGGGCTGTCGCAAAGTGATAACACTTCAGTGTACAAAGAGACTGGGGAATACATAAAAAAGTAAAACTTAAATGTGCAGAATCTACATGAGAAAGTGAGAAAGGTAATGTAGTTGATATGGAAACAACAGGATGTCCAGCTTTACCCTATTAGGTCAATCCGTTGTAGATGATTCAACCTGTTTAGTGAAGAATCAGTCCCTCCAGGATTTTACAATTTTGCGATCGCAGAAATGAACACAAAATAAAGCAAACTCCACAATATTCCAAGGAGCTTAATTTTTTTTTCAGAATTACCACAGATTTTCCACAGATTTGGGCCAAGACGCATCATGTGATGTTATTACTACATGCATTCAGCCAAAGCCCTCTTTGATTCATGTGTCGAACATGAGTACAGCTAAAAAGGTCTCATTTACCAACACACATCACTGCGGAAGACCATGCAAAACAATTTAGTGCAATTCAACTCGTTTTCTGCAAAAAAAAAAAAAAAAAAACTACATTGTTGGCCACAACAATCACATAAAAAATCTGCGAAATCCAAATCAAACATGAGGGGAAAAATTACAACAAGGGGGAGGTGTGATGCATTACCATGGCAAAGTTGATTACTTTCCAATAACAGTACATCCTGATGTGTTTATGTCTCTTGCTCCACAGCAATGTGCCAATAAGCACAATGTTAAATTTATTAAAGAATGAAACATCATACTGAAATGTTTCTAATAACATTTAATGTTGTGGAATATACATGGGACAAGTTAGGTTCTGTTATCACTTACATTATAGCAAAAAATATGTTATATATAAACAGTTGTTACCTCACCAGCCTCTTGTAGTTAATCAGAGATAAAAAAAAATGCAGTTTGATACGTATTTACATTGAGTATCTGAAAAGCACAAACGTCTCTGTCCTGAAGGCTCTCAAATGGAGGAAAACTTAGTGATAGTTACAAAGATTTCTTAAATTTTAAATAATCTCCTTACAGAAAACTTCACCATATTATAAATTTTTTGCTAAATTACAATATGTTTTTAAAATCTGGTTCCTATTAGGCTTAGATTGTGTAGCATGTCTGTTATACATGTCCATGTGAGTGAGCTGTTATTAGAGGTGTAAAGAAAACAACTATTCAAATCGAAAAATTGATCCAACATTCTCCGATATGGCTGCATAGCCTAGATCGTGTTTAAATTGAAAAATGGAAAAAGGTTAAAAACTTAATCTTATAGGATCTGGCCTGAATCAAACGTTCTAGTGCTGAACTGAATTGTTCAGTAATGAATTAAAGTGTATTAAAGTGGATCATTACTTGTTTAATTATAGCTTTTTAAGTACAGTTTTTGTATTATATCATATACTAGGTATCAGGAAGGTAGATATACACAATGAGACTCTTCCACTTTCGAAAACTTCATCTTATTTATCCATATTTATATGCATGAGTGGTGGTGTGAAGAGAAGAGATTAGTAACTTGTGTTTGAAATGTTTCCAAGCTCACATTAACATCTTCAATACTTGAGGGCAGTAGTATGAATGCTACTACTGACTATCGACATGAAATACGTTGCGTAGGTGGAAAAACCCGGATTTGACGAACAGAGTCAGAGAGTGTGTATGCACATATTATTAAGGTTGTCAAGCTCCAGTTTTGGCCACATTACTGCAAAGTCTAGTATTTAATTCGCATATCAAACACCTGATTCAGCTCATCAGCTAATTACTAATTTCTACATAGGCTGAGTTCCATGTTTTGGATGGAAATGCACATTTTGCCAGCCCCTCTTTATTCCATCCATCAGTGGAAAAAAGCCAACATAAAAACATCACAGATGAGCTATTATTTTGAGTGGTGTACTGTACTCGGCACAGCAGATGTAATGAAAAAAAAAACTGATTCAGACTGGAGAATTGGTCCAGAGAGAGAGAGAGAGTGAGAGAGTGAGTGAGTGAGTATCTTAAATCAACAAGTAGAACTCGATGCCGATGGTGTTGACGGGAATGCTTCAACCACAAACAAGTCTAGTCCTTCCTGTTACTAGTGTTTGTGCCAGAAATGCCATTAAAATATTATACAAACAGTAAGGAGGCTATTAAAGAAACACTATTTCTGACATTTGACCTTGCTGTGATCTTGATCCTGTTTGGATCAATTCCAAAATCTAATCAGTATTAGAGTAGTGGAGGCATAAAATTTGGAAATACTTCAAATTCAACAAAGTAGATAAACTCAACAAAAGCACTGCTAAATACAAAACTTGCAACACTGCCAGGAAATTCATTGGCAATACCACTAAGAACCATGCCACACACCTATGACAGTGGCTTGAGGTAATGATGTTAACCACAGAAGAGAAAGAAGAGACAAAACAATGTTAGGGGTTTCTTTCCCAGCTCGCTACACCACAATGACATGATAGTATGAGTGTATCAATCATGATACTGTGTATACTAAGCAGACTCACTGGCCAATTTACTAAGCACACTTACCTGGTTGGCAAACGGTTAGAGAGTCATTTTCTCTATACATGGTGTGTGTTAATGAACACTTAAGCCTTCATCAAACATCGGTTTCTGAGTTCCTGAGCACAGCACTGTTGGCTGCATATTGTTGATTGGTGGACTACTCTCAGCCCAGCAGTGTCATCAAAGTGTTTAAAACCTCCAGCAACATGGCTGAACTTGATACACCCCCTTACCAGTGCAACACAACACAAATAACACCTGGTCAGTGGTGTACCTATGGTGGACCCTTTGCATTGATTAATGGGTAGATGGGGGTCTGTAATTCATCAGCAACAGATGAATTACAGTCAGTTATTAAATAGCAACAACTTGCACTTGTGACATGGCACATGGATTTAACTACAAGGTTGGTGCATATAATAAACTGGCAACTGAGTGCTTTTTTAAACATCTTTTGTTGCGATTGAAATGTGGACTGTTATTCTGAATGATTTTGCACTTTATACCTTTATACCTACCCCTTAAAACACCTTTATGAGATGACAGAGAACTAAAAGAGTTAAATAGGTTGTAATATTTGTGCATATTTTTAGTTTTCTGTAAAATTAACATCAACATGCAAAAAAAAGCACATCTCATATTTGAGCCAAAACACTTATACCAAAACCTTATCTAACAAAACACTTATCTTTACAGACGTTTGTTTCCTTGGGTAATGTACAACCTGCCACCATTTTCTGTAATGAGCATGCAGAATTATTCATTGCACATCAAATAAATGAATCACCAACAGGCTACAGTCTCAAACACCCACACATCACATGAGCAAACACATTCCCATCACCAATGCCACATTATACACTAAACAGATTTTTGAAAACCTTTGGTAATTATAGGATGGGTGTTAGGTGGTAATGAAAATAAACAGTAAGTGATTTATGAACACTGAAAAGATTTTTTAGATAAAAATGTCTGTTTCTTACAATATGGTCAAACTTAAATTACACCAAAAATTTGACTATTTTAAAAAGCTGCCTACATCCTCTTTGAAGGCCAGAAAACAGCATGTTATAGCATGAGTGATGGAAAGCAGGGCTGTGATGCACACTATGGCTAGCTGGGATGACAGGCAGGTTGGATGCTCCATAAAGACATGGCATACAATACCTAACCCTTGGATCAGCACACACATACAAGAATATGCATTACTCAGTCCCTTGTCATTTCGAGACTGGATTACTGCACCTCACTCCAGGCAGGTCTGCCTCTGAGCGCCATTCGACTTCTGCAACTGATCCAGAGTGCAGCTGCACGCCTGGTTTTCAACCTTCCTAAGTTCTCCCACACCACCCCATTGCTATGCTCCCTTCATTGGCTTCCTGTAGCTGCCCACATCAGATTTAAAATTCTGATGCTTGCTTACAAAGCCAAGAACGGACCAGCACCCACTTACCTCAAAACACATATCACATCCTGCAATGCACCACGCTCCCTCCAAACCTCTAGCACTGCTCAACTGGTCCTACCATCTCTCTGGGTACAAGGAAAGCATGCTTCAATACTCTCCTCTGTTCTGGCACCTAAGCTGTGGAATGAACTTTCCCTAGATGTCCGAACAGCTGAGTCAGTGGCGGTCTTCAAACGACGTCTAGAGACCTACCTCTTCCATCCATCCATCCATCCATCCATCTTCTATACCGCTTATCCTTTTCAGGGTCACAGGGAACCTGGAGCCAATCCCAGGGAGCATCGGGCACACAAGGCGGGCTACACCCTGGACAGGGTGTCAATCCATCGCAGAGAACACAATCACACACACACTCACACATCCATTCATACTCTACAGACACTTTAGACATGCCAATCAGCCTACCATGCATGTCTTTGGACTGGGGGAGGAAACCGGAGTACCCGAAGGAAACCCCAGCAGCACGGGGAGAACATGCAAACTCCGAACACACAGGGCCACGGGAATCGAACCCCCGACCCTGGCGGTGTGAGGCGAATGTGCTAAACACTAAGCCACCGTGCGCCCCCTACCTCTTCCTAAAGTACTTAAATTAGCAATTCAAAAAAGTCTTGTCTGAGAGCTTTTCTTACTATATTACCTCCTAACAGAGTTTTTAGATTGATGTTATTCTTAGCCTGTGACCTAGTGAACCAGTATCGGGATGTATTTTTTGATAGAGATTTCAAAGCATTTCTGTAAGTCGCTCTGGATAAGAGCTTCTGCCAAATTAAGGGTTTGAGAAGTTAAATCATGGCATAATAAAATGTAAATTGCAGTGTGGAATAGACAAACATTCACCAACAAACATCACTGTGAAAGATAAGTAGTAAAAAAAAAAAAAACCCACAAAAAACTCATATCACTAATTTTTCAAAAAGTCACAGCAAAATCAAGCATTTTGGCCAAAACAATAAAAAATACCTCAGCGAAATCCTGTACAGAGTGTACTGGGAACATTGGGCCAATGCCCAGAATACACCCTGAATAAGACACAACGGCACCATGCACACACCCACATTCACACGAAGGGGCAATTTAGTGTAGCCAGTCTAAGTCTAACTACCGGCATGTTTTTGGGAAGTGGGAGGAAACTGGAGAACCCAGAGGAAACACTGGACACAGGGAGAACGTGCAGAGAAACCCCACACAAGCAGTAACACGAACTCAGGGTGGAAACGAAGACCATAGAGACAGCAACTACCCACTGTACCACCAAGACACCCTTTATATACTTGTAGTACTTATTATACTAATACAGGTTTGTTTTCGTCGCTGTCATTCCACACAGGTAAAACTACGGTGCACGAAGAGGGACAGGATAAAGTGTAACTCCAGTTTGCGCCAGCTCTTTTGCACATGCGTAAAAGTAGCATACTGAAACGCGAGCGCTCACACACACACACACACACACACACACAGCCTTTCACCTGAAACATGAGACGTCCAGCGTTTTGCGTTTTCCTGTCGTCACTTTTCTTGGAGCCACTGACGACCTCGCAAATCTCTGCGCTCGGGATCCTAAACACTATCTGAGCACGATCTTTTTCCTGAAAGAGAGACGTAAAGTAATTGCTCTGATTGTGTTTTTCCTTTATGAAACAGCCGCCTTCCTCCATCTCGGCTTGCTGTGATGAGTTGTGATGGAGCGCTGCCCGAGGCTGTTCCTGCGCGCAGAGGGAGCCAAGCAGATCGCATCAGCTATTACACACACACACGCACGTACACACACACACACACACATATGCACGCACGCACGCACACACGCATGTGTGAAATCAATAGTTTTCAAAATGCAAATTGTGTACATATACACTCAGAAATGCATAAAAATGTTCCTGAAGGGCTTTTTGGATAAAGGTTCTTGACTTCCTAAAGTGATGGAAACCTCTCTGATAGGTAGGGACAATCGAAGGAACTCTTTAAAGTTGTAGACTTTTAAAAAAATACTTATCATATACATTTACCACGTAAGTGCACACTGAACAATTACTGCATGTAGCCCATATTGCTTTACAATTTGACATGAATTAATTCTGATCTTGCAGGCTTTGTGTGTTTAAGCTTACTCTCTGCCACTGGGGTAACCTTCCCCTTTTAATCTTTCCCTCAGCGATTTATTAAAATTTAATCCTTAATTGCTCCACTTTAAATTTATTTGTGAGAAAAAAAAATTCTGCAGTTAGTCTGCTTGAAATATAAATTTTCACATATAATTATTGAGAATGCTCTCCTTATTAATGCACAAAGGAAGCTGTCTAGACTTCTGACAGCCTGCAGAAGACTGTGACTGTGTATGTATTTCAAGAGACCATATCACTACAATTCGAAATAAATAGCAAACGCTAAATAAATAAATAAATAAATAAATAAATAAATACATTTTTCGTTTGATACGAAAGCAGATGGAATCCGAGCCTGAAGCCAAACCTTCTCGGTACAATAAATGAATCTCAGGAAATGTGAATATTGATGCAAACTCATACTGTGCTTGTATTTAATACCAAGCAGCCCAATAAATATTCACAGAGATAAATCAAAAAGAGGAAAATTTGGAGAAGGCTGTATTAGTATGTGTATTCATTATAAACTTCTCCAATTATATTTAAATGCTCACTTAACCTGATCCAAATAATCATCATACGTTCTAGGGTAGAGTCCACTGAGGCCAATGACTAAAAACTTTACATTAAGCAGATTTATTTTGTTTATGAGTTAGATACAGTAGATTATATATTATGTAGATTATATGAGTGTAAACAAAGACCAAAAACCAATGAGTGGATGCTGCAGTAATACCCAGTTGCTTGTATTTTCAACAACGAAGGGACAAAGAACGCCGTTGTTTACCAACTCAAACATTTAGCACTTTCACCTCTCCAATAATTCTTGCCATAAATACGAGTCAAAGTCACATCCTAAATAATTTAGATGTTAGCTAATGATTTATTTAGAAGGGCGAGGGCCATTAGGAAGGCCTCGGGTTCTGAAATGTGTATTAAAGTAGGAGAGATGCAACTCTGTAATAACATTTGGATAATTTTATTATGGCTCACGGCTCAGTTAATTTTGTCCCCACACTCTCTGCATGAAATTGTTTGATTCTCTGCATGCCTTGAGTGAGTTGAGAAGGTGTCAAACACAAACACACACACTCTTTGTGTGCATATATACTCGTGCAAATTAACTCTTCTACTTTTCAAAGAATCTTAAGTGACACAGGCCAAAGTAAACATAAGGTATAAGTCTCTTGTTTAAACACCACTTAATACATCACACATAGAATGACATGCATCGTTACTGAAGATACTTTTAGAAATTCAGCAAGTAGCATTGGACCTGACTGAGATTAATGTCCTCAATCATTCCCGCTTCTGTCAGACAGCGAGATAAATAGAATGAGAATTTAAAATGAGAAAGAGAAACAAAGTGCAGCAATAATAATAATAATAAAAGATGTGGTTTGTTTAAATGACAATAATATAGGTAGTATCTACCATGAACTACAAGAAAGGGAGAAGTAATGGATGCTTCCATAAGAAAGGTCTGTGCACGTGTGCATGTGTTATAACTTTTACACTACACTCAGTGGCCACTTTTAGGTACAACTAACATATTCCTGGGAAAGAAAAAATGGCAAGCTATTAAGCTTTTCTTGGACTTAATAACAAATCTTTGGTCAGAAAATTAGCAAGAATTAATCAAATGCACTCCTGAGACCTCCTGTCTCACCCTTTGCTCATTTACTTTCGCTGCAACTGTTTGTGGGAAAGCTACAAGCAGGGAAATTCACTTATATAGTCTTCATGTACACAAAGGTAAAATCATTATAATGATAAAAATGGTTGATGTAGAATTCAAACTAACACATTTCTGGGCATACAAAATAAAGATAAAAAATAAAATAATGAAATAAAATAAAATTAAAATTAAAAAGCTGTCTGCAAGTTTACCCACTAGGTTTAAACAATTAAAGGGAAATCAAAGGGAAAAGTTATACCATACTAAGATTCTTTATCTATTGCTTAATTCCTGCTAATCTCTTGATTTGTTGTTGACCATTAAAAGCTTAATATTTTGTCCATATAGGAGTGTATATTCACTGGCCCTTTTATGAGGTAAACCTACCATATATAAATACTTAGAAAATGATAAGAAATAGTACAAGTGTATTATATGGCTGAAAAAACCATCCAATCCAGATTGTGTTTACATGTGTTTACTCTTGTCAGTCATTTTATAGACACCCCCCAACATCCCATCACTCTGCCCCATCTCAGTCACCAATCAGCAAGCACCAAGAGCAGCCAGGTGCTAACTCTAGTTGAACCACTCACTCTAAGTTCTGCGGCCGAGCTTTGTGTACATGGGTGTACATGCGAATCTATGGCAGGCTTGAGGAGTAAAACAAATCATGCAAATCTTATTCAACTCCATCCATTTAACCTTTAAAGACTTTAAAATCTTGCCATATTTGAACAAATCGTACCTACTTAAAAAAAAAAAAAAAAAAAGAGTATTAGATGGAACATGACGAATATTTAATGGTAACGTGTTCAGATTTTTGATGAATAAAAACAAAAAGCTGCTTCACTACTTTGTTTAAGTTTCATATGTGGACTGTGGAGAAGACTAGCACTATATGATCTTCAGAACACAGTTTATTAGGCATTCAGAGATGTATGTAGGTGCTTTACCAAAGTAGTATTAACATTTCATAGTTAGTTCTAAAGGAACCATGCAGCCAGTGGACTGATGTTTAAAAAAGACAAAAAAACTTGCATATGTCCATTTTTCCTCACACTGACTGTGAGCTAGTGTTTGGCAGAATTGACAGCTGTCAGTGAATAAGACACGAGTGTTTCCATGTATTGTCCTGTAAAGCCTGTCTGATTCAATGCCTCGGTTCAATGAAGATATAAAATTACAACACCACCGTCTTCTTTCACTGATGTTCAGTTACGTAGTGACAAACCGCTCCAAGTGGAGAATTATTCGGGGCTAAAGAAAAGATCTTCGGGGCTATAGCCCTGAACACCTGAGTGCCCTTGTCTGAAAACAATATTATCAAGTAATATTATGAGGCAAATGTGGTACATTCTTGGCTTCCCTGGTAAATTCAGCATCTAGCTCATATTAAGGATCTGGATCATTCGAGGCTATTATCATGTTCATAATCATCAAAATCAACAGTTTGTTTACTGATATCTTCATCATCAATCACCATCAAACAACGCTAGTATTTGATTAAAAACTTGTTCTGCAGTAAATCACTGAACCAAGTGAAGTCATGTAACGTTTCTTTTATGTCTGTGGTCATTATGATTGACACATTCCCATACAATAGATTATATATGTTACTACATAGATCAGAATATTCTGATATACAAAACTCCGGTCCGTGGTGGACTTACTGTGGTCCCTTTACCTTGCTGGATGAAGTAAAGCTATAGTGTTATAGTGCAGCATGAACAGCATGCTGGAAAAACAGACGTGCAAGTGATGCATTTCACTTTCATTCCGCTTTCACTGTCTGTTTGGTAAACGCAGACCCAACACTGGCACATAAATTTGTGATGTCTGCCCTCTACTGGACCGAACCAGTAATATCGCAGCATACTGCTGGCACATTGTGGTTGCACTAATATATTCCTAATTCATGTCAATATGATGAAGTTATAACTAATTGGAAGGCCTAGGTTTATTTAGTCAAGATTTAATTGACCAACAAATTTATTGTTTTGTGAGGGACCCTGTAATTATAATCAACAGCCTATGGAGAAAACGAAAGAAAGAAAAATGTAAAAAGTATGTTAAACAAAGGACATGGCATTATGATGGTAAATTGTACAGTGGCCCAGTTGTAATAACAAAAGACACGAAAAAGAATTGTAATATATCCCTTTGAGGAAAAATTAAATAGAATGAGACAAATATAAAAGGAGAAATTAAATTGAGAAAATCTTGTGTGATACGTTTCACAGATGTCGCTTTATTTCCACAAGTAACAATTTTTTTTCAAATAGTGTATATTAAGAAATAATTAGCTACTTAAAAAAAGCAAAAACTGGGTCTGTAGACTTAGAGTCATGCCAAATATTTAACTTTTCTTTTGCTGCAAAATAGAGATACAAACATTTGTCCCCAACTGTATACTGTATATACTAAGTTGACAGTTCATTGTGGATACTAATTTAGTAACTAATAAATACTAAATTAGTTACCAGTCATCAATCATTACCACACCAAATGAACATAGTTTATACCTACAGCTATATACAACATGTGCATCTAACATATTTAAACTTTCGAATCTGTACCAAAGAGAGAAAGTGTGTGATAGTCTATGAATGATAGTCTATGAATGTGTAGGAAAGTGCAAGAGAGAGAAAGTAAGGCATTGGGGGTTCTTCTTATTTTGTGCACTGAGGAAGTAAAATTTGGTGTACGTGTCAATTCACTAACAGTAGTATAACTGTAACCATGACCTTATAGCCAAACCATACTGAACACGCTCAAAAAACAAATGAAACTTTCACATGTAGTTAAATATCTAAAGCACTTTGTCAAGGCCACTTCAGTAGGAGCACATCAGTGGCTGTTTATTGTGTTGGGTGTATGGCAGCTGCACACCAGGCCTCCTCACCTAACATCAGTAAAGCTCTTGTGGCTGAATAAGCACAAATCCCCACAGCCACATCCACAATCTAGTGGAAAGTCTTCACAGAAGAGAGGAGGTTATTATAACAGCAAAAGGAGACTAAATCTGGAACAGGATGTTCAACAAGCACACATGGGTGTGATGGTCACGTGTCCATGAACTTTTGGCTATATAGTAAAGCAGAGCACTGTATAAAAGTTCGCCACTATAGGCACTCATGCCAGTGCTAGGAACATAGACTTGTGCTACTGGCTGATTCAGGTTTTTGATTTTTTTTGATAAAGAAACACATTATTACTATGTCCTGGTGTGGATAATTTTGTGCTTTTGTACAGAAACAGAACATGTGCTGTACACTACAGTATGTCAGTGGGACTTTTACAGAACATGTGAGGTAGTCATCATCAGCTTGGTGTGTCAGGGCCCTTGCACACACACACACACACACACACACACACACACACTACACACACTACACACACGCACAAACACACACACACACACACACACCTCTATATCAGTTCGGTCTCTTTGATCTGGCTGGTGGTGTAGTGTCTAGAGCTCAGCTCTTCTTCCTCAGTGCACCTTAATCGTCATACAGAGGACAGCACCTCGCCAGCTGTCTCTCTCTCCTTCCTCTCAGCACGCTCCACATCGAACACTGTGAATGCTGGCTGCTTGATCATCAACTGAGTTTGGTCACTGGAGAAAGTGCCTGGCTCCAAGCCTTTGTACTGAGCAGTGGGAAAGGAGGTCCTAGAGATGATGCTGGCATAGCGTCTCTTCAGGTCAGGGTCAGGACAGAACAGGTACTCGTATAGGGCTGCTGCCAGGACACCTCCCATTAATGGACCCAACCAGTACACCTGTGAGAGGGAGATTGCGAGAGAGAGATTCTCTTTTACTTATAGCTTGATTTTCAAGAACATAATGACGACATTTGTGAGGGTTGACTCTAGGATATATTACACATTGTCAGTAACGTCATTCCATGCCATTGCCTTACACTGAAATATACAATGCTATAATATCTAAAAACTTAACTGGAACAAACAATAATTTTTGGTTCAACTGGCAGGCATCTCTCTGCCATTAGTTTATCTGTACACAGTGAACCTGAAAAACAGATGGCCTCTGATCCCTGTAGAGCAATATAATGCTCAAACATTTTGTCTTGAAAGGCAAATATACAACCTACAGTGGTATATGTATGTAAAGACAAAGATCTTGGTTACTGTGATAAAAGCATAGGGAAAGGGAAAGCATAAATACTGGACTCAATATTTGTCCATATATACTGGACCCAAAATATTGTACCAACCAAAAAATATTGGACTCAATATATTGGACTAAAAAAGGTAGAGTAGCTTCTAAAGCATTGCTTTGTATTTCTTCACATTCTTTTCTGGGGAAGGTCATTATCACTGACCTTCACTGTCAAATGGCTGGCCTCAAAATAGAAGCTTTCTGTTCAGCTTTACCCCTCTCCTTAGTGTAACACTCTCAGACAGAAGTTCAGCACATACACACACACACACACACACACACACACACACACACACACACACACACAAAAACACATATGGCTCAGATCCTTAAGTAACAGTGGGTGTCCTCAAAATGTCTATATGATAAATCTACCTCAGTCCAACCTTATAGTCCTACTATAATCATACAGGAAAACCTCCTGGCACACACAGAGTGTGCACTGTTTATGTTTACATGTATGCTTAACACTGGTAAGCATTGCATTTATCACCTCCTAAAATGTTTGTCACCTGCTAATATCAACTAATATGCAAATATTTGACACACCCAGTGGTTTTCCCAGTGTCCCGTGATGACTGCAGGACCGAATGAGCGAGCAGGATTCATACTGGCACCAGTGTACGGGATCTGCTGGAACACACACATGCACGCGCACACACAAGCACACACACACACGGACACACATGACAGAGTTAGGAGACGAGAACAGAACATAACACTCAAGCACTTAAAAGAGTTACTAAAAGGTGTGAATGTCTGTGCACTGACCGTGTAGGTGCTTTTAATAAATTTTTCTGTCACTCTAAATTACAGCCTCTACTAGTCATTAATATGTTTGTGCAAAATATTAAACCGTAATGGATGCAAGAAGTGTACCCAAATTCGACTATAGGGAAAACAATACAAAATAATGTTACAAATAATACTTTTTAAAATCTGTGTTTTGTATGTTGTTCCTATGTACAACCAAATATCCGGACGTGGGAGAGCAGTTGAAGGATGGTTAAGGAGTTTTGTTTTTGGTGAAAAAGGGATTTACCACATTACAGCCATGTGTGGCATGTTTTATTGAAGCTCTTATAATTCCAATTTAATTGTGGGTTCCCTTGCAAGCATTCATTCACATTAAAGCTGCATCAAAATTAATTTGAATCACACTTGCTTGTAGTATTGATTGCAACTATGGGGCCCATCACAGTGAGTACTCAAATGTATCTGTTGTGTGTGTAAATAAAGTCTGTGATTTTGAACAGTGTGTGAGTTAAAATGTTGAACTAATGAAACTGCTCCAGGTACAGATTCCACGTGATTGATTTAATGTCTAATAACCAACAAAGTACAAGAAAAAGTCAATTTCTACAATATAGGCCATGTAATACTGCTATTCCTGTACATAAAGAGCAAACCAAGGACACCCTTCATGCTTAGCAACACCCTTAGGTGTGGTAAGCACACATCATATACCTCTGGGATGTTTTGTCATAAACCTGATATCAACACTTGGCAGCAGAGCTAGGTTACAATTCTCCATGGAAAAGGGCTGCTTTGAGACCTGAAAAACACCTGCCACACTTAGACACTGAAAATGCCCAATAGGCTGATGAGCTAAGCAACTTTGCATGCTTTACTCCGACCATTTACTCACATAAAAGTTTATGTGACTCTATGCGTAACAACGTGATTAGACACATGTATCAAGTTCTCTTCTTTACAGTACTGTCTATAAGTACTTTATTGCATAACTCATTACACAATTCACTGTAATTCTTTCTGGATCTTTTGCTCTGTTAATTATGTTAGAAACCGACTCACAGCAAAAAGGTGACCGATGCACACTGACAGGCCGATAGCCAGCGCTGCTGAGCCCTTCAGGTCAGTGCGCTTTGGGTCGCAGGTGGCAAAGATGGTGAAAACAAGCTCAAAGGTGATGAAGAGTTCAACCACCAGGGCATGACCAGCAGAGATATGAGCGCTGACCTAAAGGGGGCAGTACAGGAATTAGGAACTAAGAAGGGGCTGAGAAAGATATTTAATGAACAACACATTTGATTTTCAGCCCTACTGAATATAAAGTATTCCACTTTGTCTATACAGACTAGACTCAGACCTGCATGAGATGTTAGTGTTTCTGTCTGTTATGTTTTGTTGAATTCATACGTTCAGGTTTAATGTACTGTAAGTAATTTTACAATGGGATCATAAGTAGAGTTCGGGAACTCATCAGTTTGAGACTTTCATTATATTGTTAATTAGACAATTCAAAATAGCAAATTAAAAGTAGGATAAAGAAGTCTACATCATCCATCCATTCTCCATACTGCTTATCCTACACAGGGTCACTGGGAGCCTGGAGCCTATCTCAGGGAACTCGGGGCACAAGGCGGGGGACACCATCAATGGGGTGCTACTCATCGCAAAGCACAATCACACACACATTCACACACTAAGGACAATTTAGAAATGCCAATCAGCCTATAACATGTCTTTAGACTGGGGGAGGAAACTGGAGTACCCGGAAGAAACCCCCGAAGCACGAGGAGAACATGCAAACTGGAGAACACGCACACAGAGCAGACGCAGGATTCGAATCCCCAACCCTGTAGGTGTGAGGCAAACGTACTAACCACTAAATCACTGTACCCATTAGTGGTTATTAGTATTAGTATGGCTTTTCATGGCCTGTCCATTCACTTGCTTCACATTCAACAGTAGATATATTTTATAACAATACACATGGAATGGAAGCCATATTTTTAAATTCAGCAATTTCCAATGATATGGGATTAATTACAACTAGGATGACTATTTTTGCATCAATATATTGGCAATATACTAAATGCTTGTCATCTTCCCATTTATACACTACATGTCCAAAAGTACTGTATGTGGACACCTGACTATGACACAAATATATGCTTGTTGAACATCCTATTCTAAATCGCATTAATATAGATTTGGACCCCCTTTACTGCTAAAACAGCATCCACTCTTCTGGGAAGGCTTTCCACTAGATTTTGGAGTGTGGCTGTGGGGATTTGTACTCATTCAGCCACAAAGCATTAAAGAGGTCAGGTGCTGCTGTTGGGTGATGAGACCTGGGTTGCAGTCAGATATGATGGCAGACCAAACAGATTTATTAAAAGCATGAACATTTGAATAATTATTAGTGACATGAGGCTACATTTAGCTGACAGGACACGGGCTGAATGGTGATGCATGGTGGCCCATTCGAAGGTAGTTTATAACATCGCAATGCGTTCGCGTTGTTAACAAATAACTGGCTATCGCTAACATTACATGGAGCATAATGTTAGCTGGTTTCACGGCCACAATGCCAGCTGCGTCAAACAAATATAATATAGGACCGTCTTTCAGGTGCTTTGCCAAATTCCAGGTGTTTCCTCGCTTTGTTTGAAATGAACGATAGCATCGGTTGGACACCGGAAACCGATACTAGCTTTCCTCTCTTTTCCTCTCTACGAGTCGGGGTGGAGCTAAACTTAAAGCTAAGCTAATCTTTTGTAGTTTTTCCCGTGTGCTTGTAGGCGTTCTCCTTCTTCTTATTCTTCTTCACCACTTGTGGGCCGACTAAAACACTTGCGTGTATTTGCTGTCCCCATCAGGTCCGGAAGAATCGCAACCCGGTACTTTCGTTACAATCGGTACCAACGGACATGCAGAAAAACAAGTACCGTCACGTTTTAAGAATGTTGGTACCGACTTGGTACCGAAGTATCGGTTCTCATGACATCCCTACTACCTTTTCTCTCTAACTATAAAAGTCTATAAATAAGACAATCAGTACTGTGTACTGTGTACCTATGTTTTCCCCAGGCGTTTTCTGGTGTCCATGCAAAATCAACTAAAAAACAATGTTTATAATGAGATATGTTGATTACAATGTGAAGAAATTAGTTTTCTGAAGCCACAAAGAGACCCTAATTTACTGAATACCTTTAACGAAAAATTAAATCCATATATTTTACAAAAACATGCTTCAGATAAAGATTTACTGACTGCCCCAATAACTGTTCTTAGACCTTCATTCCATGTTTAGTTATTTTTTACCATTAAATTCAACACAATCTGCAAAAGAAGATGATATACAAACCAATAGATAAAACTGAGAGAAGTGGGAATGTAAAATCTGCCAGTTCAGCACCTCATATCACACTTCTCCTATATACAATCATGTAATCTAACTGACCGAGGTGACCCCCAGGTTCCCTCTCACAGCAGGAGGAGTCACACCATACAGGATAGCTGCTCCCACTATTGCCCCGAGACACTGTGCTCCCAAATAGAAAATGCCCTTTGCCAGGCTCAGCTTTCGGGTGACCACCATGGCCACTGTGACTGCCGGGTTGATGTGGGCGCCGCTGATTTGGCTGAAGCACTGGACGAGTGTGGCTATGGACAAACCGAAACAGAGAGAGATGAGAACAAGGTCAGGAGGGTGAGTCCTGTCCTTTGTGGTTGCTGCCCAGTTGATAGTGGACCCCAGACTGAGCAGCACAAAGATCAACATGGCCAAAAACTCTCCAGACACTGCTCGCCAAAAACTCTTTGTCCATACACCCTTAAAGGCAGCCATAACTCGATCACACTTGCAGGGGCATGAGGGCACACGCCTCCTGAGAGGAGAGAGACATGGAGAGAAGGATAAAAAGATTATTTATATAAATGAGCATTAGATATTGGACATAATACACAATTAACCAATGGTTTTGTGTTGGGTCTGTGTATATTTATTATGCAAATGGTTTTAAAATGCATAAAAAAGAATACATGTATAGTAGTTGAATTAGTTAATAAAATAAAGCCAATCATGCATAATTGACACATGGATCTATTTCCTAACAACGTTGCCCCATACAACTATCTGAGTAGTGTGTAAAAGGTGCAACTATTCTTGCGTATGTGTGCACACACAGCTGCTACAAGAGCATCATTGTTCATGTAGTAGTACGTGTACACGAAGGATTAAAAGCTATATCCACTAGGGGGCAGAAGAGTGCTGGAACCTCCATGGGTGGCACAGGAATATCTTATTTGACCACCTGATGCCACAGCATGCTACAGCACCCTATGGAAGTATAATAGTGCCAAATGTCCTCAAGGCAAAATGGCATATTGAATTACATAATTTGAATAAAAACATATCGCAGTAACAATACTTGATTTTTTCTGCCCAGCAATTTGACACAAATTGAAAAAAACAACAGCACAGCAATATCAATGCTTGAATTAGTTTCCTCTGCAATTCATTGGGTTTGTATATTTTGACTGAAAACAAAATACCAGCATTCAAAATTCAATGCACACATATTCACCTTCCTAAATTATGGTTCCAAAATATTCAGTTGTTAAAATACCATCTTCATTATTCGTCAGGTAATATTTCAACACATTATTTTTCAACCTCACAAATATAGGCTGCAAAAATTCAGGTCTTAAAAATTCGGGTCTTAAAATTCAAGTCTTCAAATCCGGGTCTCACAGGAAGAGCAATGGGTTGCCGATACTTTTATAACATGTTACTCTCGGTCGGCCCCCTAGTGGTGGGATTATGCAAACAAGCAAACAAGAAGATGAACCACAGGACTGGCATAAAGTTGGCTTGACGTTGGACGTTCGGTATTCACAGATAGGCGCAAATTAAGGGACAGTCTATAAAGTTACATATTGGTATACATGTTTCTCTTTCAATAGCATTTGAAGGGAATGACTTGGCCATAAAACCAACTGTAAAGTGTTCATCTAGGTGTCAGCTGTAGCTAGGCGTCGCACAAAAACCGAGTCATAAATTCAACTCTTTTTTTTTTGTTATCCACACCTGTTTAAAGATAAGAAACTCTAGTGCGCATGCTTGTTGTCTGTCCAGAGAAATTCCAAAATCATTATAATGCAGCTGTCCTTAAACTTTTGGTCCCCTTCCAATGTAAAAAGAAATGCCCCTGCCCCTGTTATGATCACAACCCAAGAATATTATATTAAAAGTCATATTAAGCAAATACATCACAACCAAAGCAAGGTACACTGTGGGGGTTTTTGTGTGCTAATTATCAGCTACTCATACATTATAATCGTTTTTTAATGTTTTTAAAATAGTCAGTTAGTCTTATTGTAGTGACTTATTGTAATTGTTATTAGTCAAGTGTAATGACTAACAATAATAACTTTGACAACAGTTGATGTCATTATTAGTTATGGCATTAAAAAGGCAATTCATATCCTTGTATTATTATTATTATTATTATTATTATTATTATTATTATTATTATATAAAAAAAAAGATTGACCAATCATTGTAACCCCTGACATGGTACTGAGGGACAGTACGTTTTCTGGGGAGTTATAAAGAACATGTGCACACTGTACTGGATGGCAAACACACAAAAACAGGCTACTGTTGATGGAAAGTGCAAACACCAGACTTACCGAAAACGACCGCAAATTTTGTTTCGGTCAGAAAATTCCTCTGTCATCCCTTAGTGAGCAGCATTCTGTTCATGAGAACATAAAAAATATAAATAATAAAAATCTGAGTGCAACTGATGCGCTCTCTTACAATGACGCGCGCTTCCGATGTGCACGCTCTCTCTCTCTCTCTCTCTCTCTGTCTCTCTGTGTGTGTGTGTGTGTGTGTGTGCGTGTGTGCGCGCGCAGGAGAGCAACATCTCCCTCAGCATGAATGTAGGAACCGACGAAAACTTTCACCGTCAATAGACTCACTGCTTGGTTTGCCTCAGAGCCCACTTTACAGCTTCTTCATGTGTATTATTGAACGTATAGAACTGGTATTATGAACACAATCGTGGAGATAAAAGGGTATGTTTAATTACTGTCATTCTTAATTATTGTGCCAAAGCCTCTCTATAACTTTCCAGTGAAATACACCTCCAGGGGGCTGGTAAAGGCGGGGAGTGGGGGGTGGGGCGTGGGGAGTGGTGGTGCGGGTGATAAGTTGATTATGGTTTTTCCATGCATTTTTGTCATAGCAAGACCCTGACTATAATTTCTACTAGTGTTCAGTAATGTGGTATTCATGAAAATCCCATAAAAATTGGGGGAAAAAAATATTTGTATCCTTCTCATGCTCCTGAGTGTGTGTAAATTTATGCATTGGAAGACTAACTAATGTAAACCTAAACTTGACTGACTCCAAATCAGAATATGTAACATATATGTAATATAATGTTGGTTTTAAATTGCTTAATTTGATTATGTTTACAGCATTTAGTGTGACATAGACTTATACAGCCTCATGCTAGCTCACTCGGTCATAGACTAAGAATACCATTGAGAAGATTTTGTGAAAATCAATAAATATAAATGCAAAACATTTTATATTATTAGCATTAATTGAAAAATATGAAGAAATATAAAGAAAGAAATAAAGAAAATAAAGAACACAAGCCACCACAAACCCATAAATTAAAACAAATAAAATTAATTATTCAATTATGACAGAAGAAAAAGCACCTACAAATGGAGGATGGGCTTCACTGTTAGCTGTAAACACATGCCTCATCTGACAGATTTAGCACTCACTTATTAATATGATGTATTATTAAAACTTTTTATTGGTGTCATATATCAAGGAGGGAACTCTGAATTTCACTTCCCAGCAGCCACTGCACCATATTACATCATTGTCACATGACCATCTGCACCTGTATCACGTTTTTTGTTTAAGGAGCACTCATATATATATATATATATATATAGCCACTGTTTGCACTGCTTCCTCGTCTTACGTATCATCTATCTATGCTTTGTCTTCGCTTCCATGTTTAGTTTTTGCCACAGTATTTTGCCTCGTGTTATTGTGTCTTTGTATTTTGTTTGTTTGTTTGTTTATTAAATGTTTGAAGATCTGCGCTTGCTTCCGAATCCACCTTTGTAACGTGACAATTGGCGTAGAAGTGAGTCAAAATAACATCCACTTCTGTATTTCAACCATTACCCTGATTGTTCATTTCGTGCTCCCACCTGTCTGTGAACTTGACCTTTTATGGAGTTTTGTGGGCGTCACTACATGCAAATGAGCTGTGTCGGGAGTGTGCTTTACACTTTACAGGTGATCAACATTTGGTTTGGCTTACACAAACATTTACACAACTTTAATAAAAGATAAATGATAAATGAGCCCCAATAATTCTATGTAATACTCATACCAACTTTGAGATATTGGCATCACTCTTTTCTCAGTTTGGTCCATTGGGGTTTACATAGTGAACAGATGAGACATGAAAGATTCCTCAAATACATAGTGTGCTGGGGTGTATAAACTAGCTACATAGCACAACCTAATCGAGAATATGTACAACGTAGTAATGAAGGAAAGGAGGATCTATTTGTCCAGACAAAAGACAAGGATTTATGAGTGTTAGGAAATGATAGAGGGTAACTTACCATGAATAACTGGAGCATCACATTTAGGAAATTAGAAATGGTTCTTGAAACAAGCTGTGAACCACCCTGACATTCACCTCAGCAGATTCCTAAAAGTTTTATATTCAAATGTACACACATGTTCAGGCAGACAAGGAAAAAAGGAAATAACAGACAGACATAAAAGTTTATAAACTAGATTTGAGAGTTCCTGTCTGGCTAGACAAGGGTTTGACACTGAAGGGTACGTTTTTTAAATACTCTTGAGAACTAATCAGTAGCTCATAACATAATGTAGCTGTGAAATCTTTGCATTTATGTGTGAACCAGGATAAATCTTGTATATAACTCCAGGTGGCTACACATTTCCATGCCAGCCCCATTCAGTGCTTGCTGAATAATTTTTGCACTTGTTCCATAAATCACAGACACTCCAAAAGTTTAACTAAGCAGCATGTGTTTGTGGCCTGATGGTATTATGTTCTCATTACCAGGAGGCTTGCAAACAAGTCTCGCTTTGTGTATGCAAGCAAATCAGTATCTTCACGCAGGCTTAGGCAATCTGAATATTTGTTCTAATGAACTTCTTCCCTCACAGTGTTCTCACATTTTTCCTTCTCTTTGCAAAAGAGACACACATTATCCCCTAACGTCTCTGTTTTATCAAAACAAAAGATTTGAAACACCCTTCCAACTCATTATCCATTATGTATGGATAATGAGTTGGATAACAGCATAATGACAGCATTATGTAACCATTATATGAAAGGTCTTGTCCTCTTGGGTCACAGTTAACATGGCTGAAATGTCTTCAGTGTTCTGATATGTGGGTCAAAGAGTAAAAGAATTTCCAAAACAGAACAAAATAATAAAACCCACTGATATGCCACAGAGATTAAATTACTGAACTATTATTTTGAATGACAATTTTCAAGCTCTGGTTACTGCCTTTCGCCTTTGTGGTGTTTCACACGTTCTTTCTCTAATTCCATTCTTGATGTGAATGCATATCTGTGTGTGATGCCCTGAAATGCTCTGACTTCCCATACACGATGTATTCCTACCTTTGTGTTCCTGAGATAAGTTCTGCTCTAGATCCACTCTGACTTGGATAAAGCCAATATTGAAGATGAATGAATGAATGAAACAGTATTTCTTTAAAATGAGCAGCCTTAAGATGAAAGAACAACAGTTTGGCCCACATAAATTCAAATGGATTAAAACATTCACTATACTAATGATGATATTATTTGGAAAGCATCATATTTCTATAGTTTGACATGCTCAGTAGCAGACAAAATGACACTCTAAAGAACACAAATCATTGCCTACAGTTATAATAAAAAGTCTATGCCTCAAATTGTCTTTTTAAAATTCTGAATGAATGTTAGTTAGAAGAAGTCTTTTGCTATGTGACAGCACCACCATCCCAGAGCACATGAAGCTTGCCAGCACAGCTTGGAGTAAAATACTAACTTCCCAATCTGTGTGATAGAGAAGTCTCCTGGCCCGGCTGGCATATGCTGTCTTTCCAAGTTAGTGAAAGTACAGTCATAAACTCTGGCCACTACATAATGGACTCTGGCCATGGATAGTGTATGGCACCTCTGGGAATTGAACTTGGCATCCAACACTGAGCTCAGACCTCATGTCTCGGCGCTGTAGAAGCACTGCCTCAGTGACCTGGGGCAAAAAGATATCTGCTTAGTCTGTTAGGAATCTGACAAGTATTCCTGTATGCACACACACTGTGCTGGTCCACAATGTTTCTATGTACATTTTTTAGTAAACCGTTGCAAGTCTCAAGTTCTGCACCAGACTCCTACATGAATTGCTCCAGTGCCTGGACAGAACAATGTTTTTGCATGTTTTTATTCACACACACACACACACACACACACCAGCCCAGGACATAACCCCTCCTCACAGTAGAGGTTGCAATTGGCAGAATTTAAGCATGACCTCTGACTCAACTACCAGGTTACTTCCTGACTTTAGTGAACAGAAGCTTGCCTGGTTTAACAAGTCTTTATGAAGTCTTGTCAATCCCCACATTGAGTAAATTCTGAGCCTTTTTCCCTACTGCCTGTGAATGTGTTTGAACACTTGCAGTGTTTATTGGTTTATTCATTGGAGTATCCATTTGGCCTTTTTTGGTTCTGCCTGGTTGTGTTTTAACCTTTTTCTTGCTACGCTGTTTTGATATTAGACTGCGGTTTTACTGTTTTTGGCCTGATCTCCAATAAGCTGCAATAAACCTTTTATGCACATGGAAGCTCACGCTTCCATCTGATGGAATCTGATGTTTCAACCACACGCTGAACACATTGGTAAAATGGACATTTGAAATTTGCAGTAAACTTGCAGCTGAATAAAATACTGAAATGTGGGTGTATATTTGCCTCACTATTACTGTATGTTCCGACATTCACAGACTGCATTGGCCATTGTGTAAAAGTCAACACTGACAAAACTGAACTGATATGCCAGTGAAGAACTCCCTTCTGCTGGAAATTTCGGTCATTTGTCGGTCCATCTGTCTAAGAATCCTGGTTTGATTATGGACGATGGTCTCCCATCATATCAACAACCATATACTGCAGATTTGTCTTCATGGCATGAGAAGCATATAACTTTTTCTGAAGATTCTACACATACAATTTCCTCTCTCTCTCTCTCTCTCTCTCTCTCTCTCTCTCTCTCTCTCTCTCTCTCTCTCTCTCTGCAAGTCTATATTTTCATGCCATATCTCCTCTACAGAAAGCTTCTGCTCACCTGGCTCATAACCTCCCAAAGTTTTCTGCTGAGGTCATTCCATTGGCACATGAATCAAATTCAAATAACATGTCTTTGTATTCCAGGCATCAAAGGATGCTGCAGCACATTATCTATGCACTCTGGTTCAGAACTACAGATCTGCACGCTTGCACTAAGGTCTTCAACTTCAGGGCATTTGGCATGGCCTTTTCTGAGTTCTAAACATGCTCGTAATGCAAGATCTCTCTGCTTCAGCGCCATGGCTCCTCAGTGGTCCAACACACTCCCATCTCCATTCAGAGTAGCCATGTACCTCTATTTCTTCCACAAAGATCTAAAGACCTTTTTAAAAATCTTTTAAAAAGATTTTTTAAAAACTATTTTTATTGTTATATGTTAATTTATTATATTATTATATTGTTAATATTTTTACATCATTTGTTGTTATATTATTTATACACTTAGAATTTGTATGTTCATTTTTTATTGTCTTATATTGTTCATGTGCTTAGGTTTATATACTTACAGTACTTATCACCTAAAACACTCATGCACCTGTACAAATTATCATTAGTCCATTGTTGTTCGGGTTATGAAGCTTGAATCCTGCATAGATGCAGCTTCATTTGATAAACAATATAATAACAGCAGTATACAAGACACAGGAAGGTGAAACACATTTATAGTACATTCATAAGGAATTAAGACAAACTGTAACTGGGTGTAGAGTTTACATTCTTGTCAATAAGTGGAATATATCTTGAACTGAACTAGTTTTTGAATGCGTTCCCAACAATCAGTCAGT